>NW_020653713.1:4285808-4319548 GCF_003589595.1 Hyposmocoma kahamanoa
ACTGTCATGGATAGGAGTGTCGCTTACCACCAGGCGCACGACTTGTTCGTCCCATCACATTATAGTATAAAAAAAAGAAAATACTACCCTGGGGTCACCCGGAGGAAATTGCTAATTAACGATAAGACCGTCGGTTTTACAATAGCTTATTCCAACTTACATTGCTATCCTGTATTTCGACACATCCGTAGAACAAAGGTCTATGTGCAAGGCTACTTATTCTCAGGACATAGTACATTTCGTTCGTTCTTCTTCGCTGTGAATGTCAGATCGACTTGTTCAATTTTATAATTTCCGAAACGAAACAAGATATATAAATTCTCAAAACACCTTTACGTAGGCCTTAGTTTGAATAATGAAATTATTCTGTAACGTACTTATTCTCTTTTCGCTATATAATCACATCGGACTCTGTTCTTCGGATGAGTCGATTTGTGTTCTAATTTTTAAATGAAGTACAATAAAGATATTTCATATTTCTCTTCGCAGTCAAAACAGGTTTTAACACATTAGCTTCCTAATTTTTTATTACAAGTCCTATAGTAGTTTTACACTTCATGTTTGAAACAACTTATTAAAAAAATCTTCTAAACAATGTCTTTGCTGCTTGGACTACCGACGGCGGCTTTTGCAGTTGAAGTCTCTTAGCAGCAGTCATATACCTAGTCATTCCATCTGTTAGCAACTTAAAGGCCGTACAAAATGCTTGTCTTGTCCAAAAAAATCCATGAATACGTTACCAAAAAAAAACGAGTTTAGAAAAAACAAAACAGTACCAATCTCGTTCGTAAATCAAATACAATGTTTAAATAAAGTTTGTAAACATACAAAACCGACATTCAAATAAAAGATGTATGGTTCAATGTTATCAAGATTTTGTAAGTTATCGTCTCGACAATAGATTTGAAAACAATGCCACTCGAGTATCGCCATTCGCGTTCTCATGGGGGTCGTACGTTATTATAATTGTTGGGTATAGCACTTCACGTGAGAGTCCTCGGGAAGCATGCAAGCTTCTTGTAATCGATATTTATTATTTTTAATAACAAGCGTTATGTGCGATTTTTTCATCCAGGAAAGAAGGTTTTCATTCGCCTTGAAATCCTAACACCTAACTCATTATCTTCTCCAGATTTCCGTAACTAGCGTTAGGCCCACTTTACATTCCCGCGGAAAGAAGGGAAGCGAAATTATGTAAGGAAATTGCATATATAGATACGATACGTTCAGTGTGTATGTTTAGTGTGTGCGTTATAGATATATTTCCGACAATGCGCGAGAATTCTCCAAAAGACGCGCGACTTACTTTTTGGTTCGTATCTAGTTTGTACGTTACACAATTAGGGCTTGCAATTCGAATATACGCCTGATTTTGATATTCGAATAATAGGGTACATTGTATTTGAATATTCGAATAATTTTTCTTATACAGACAATGCTGACCACCCGTTATTATTATTAATAATAATAATAAACCATTTATTTCAGGCCATAGCCCATAAGATAATGCTGTTAGATACAAAAGAAAACTGTAGAACTATGTTAGTATGATTACAATGAATTTTGAGATATTGATATAAAATTTAAATATTACAATTATTACTTAATTTGACCAATTGTAATGTTAAAATTGTACAATCAAAACGATGGGCAAACATCCTCAGGATGCCATTGCCACTGTCACGCACTCGCTTTAGCAGAGACGACACTTTTTTACACCTAATGGCTTATAAGTTATCTATTCACGCTTCAGCAAACATGCACTGCAGTGCCGTGGCAGTCCCAACAGCATCCTGATTAATGATTATTTATTAATAGTTTGTAGTTTATGGTATTAATAAGTTTACGAATCATTATTTTAAAGTATATCATATTATTTTTTTTATTGAATTGATTTTCAATTAGTTTTATGTGAAATTACTCCACTAGTTTGTTATAATTATTAATACAAAAATCTAACACTCAGAAAAATTCCTTTAATCCGGCCGGATTCGAACCGACGTCTTCTAGCATACCGTGGTAGACGCTATACCAACTAAGCCACGGAACGGACCTCACGAATTTTTCTACGTGCTTACGTCGTATCTTTGTATTTGGTTTTTCAACGACTTTAGATCCGTAGAGCCGTCTATTTTGAAATTGGTAATATATATATTTTTTTTTAAGACTTTCGTGGTTATTCACTAAATGATTATCACTAGTATCAGGTTTCTTACCACGGTATGACTTCTTTTTATTTTCCCGATATTTCGGAACGGTTGCACGCTCCATGGTCACGGGTTGACTGGACGGCGGCAGATGACAGCTTTATGAGCAGACATATCTGTCTACCCTCTTGCGCTGTCGACGACTACCTTCATCGCGACTTGTTGTGGCGTTACCATTGTCACTCACTTTTTTCACACAAACCACACTCACTGTATCCACACGCGAAACTGAACTCGAGGTGTTTTTGTTTTTATTACTGCACGCACTAAGGACCGGATTCCATGCACTGGACAGTTTTAAAACAATCATCACGGTTATAATATCGGGAAAATAAAAAGAAGTCATACCGTGGTAAGAAACCTGATACTAGTGATAATCATTTGATAATATAACCTTAATTAATCTTAATTGATAACATTCCTCGTTATTCCTGTTATATAATATACTTATGCTACAAAGCATTTCCTCTCTTTGTAGATTATAATTTTAATGTTGATTATTGAAAGTAATTGCAATATAACTATTTCTGCCGCCAAGCAGTAATGTGAGTATTACAGCGTTCCGGTTTTGAAGAGTAGGCTGGTGAAATTACAGGCACATGGGACTTGTCAACTTATGCCTCGGTCTTATGTCTAGGTTTAAAGCTCTTAGTGTCACTGCAACTGTTATGGACAGGCGTGTCGCTTACCACCAAGCCCACTACTTCTTCGTCACATCACTTGTATCATAAAACGATGAATTCTCTGATCTAATAGAAAAAGGCTTGATTCTTCAAAAGAACAAATACGAAACAGGAATAATATGGTTTAAAACACTGTTGAAGGAAAGTTAAAAGCTCCAGCTATTTCCTGGATTTTGGTTTCACCTGATAATCCTGATATGCATGCGTATTATATTAAGTAATACTGTTTGAATTTTAATTCAAAACGTGTTAAGCAATGTCAAAAGCTCACATTCTTACTATAGAAATACTAAACAATATTTTTAAGTTTAAATGACATTCACACCGGCCATGGCGCATTAGTAAAAAACAATTCACAACGTAAGTTTTGTGATAAATACAAGACACTAAACAACGTATCTTTACTAAATTTGTACCCCATTGTATTACGAAGTGCACCTTTTTTTACACAGATATTCGTGAAGCTTTCACACCGTATCTATAAGGCGTTTCGCAACCAGGCTATTATTAAGTTTACTGGCTCTTTATTAGCTTACTTTTCTACCTTCCAAGTATTAAAGTCATACGGTCAACTGATAATGTCAGGAAGCGGGGCGCAAATCATATCATTCGCCAAATTGAGCAGTAATTCACTGCCCCTGGGAACGCTCGCGGGGAGAATCGACCACTTATCACTAGTATGTATAGTGGCCATGATTTAGAAAAAATGTGGGAAATAATTGTATGGATAATTAATTTTACAAATTAAAACATAAAAAAATTGCTGATTTTTTTATTCTTAAATAAATTATCATCAATCTTCGTAAATTCTGTACAAGCTAATGTTGATAGTACCATGTACAAAACGTACTGACGTCAGAATACACTGACTGAATAAAACAATAAAAAATCATATTACAAATCTGGAAACTAATAAGCTCATTTCAACCCTTCTATGCCTATTATGAACTTTTAAGTTATATTGACCAAAGTTAATCTAAAATCCGAAGATATGGCCTAAAAATGGTTAAAGAGAAGCATAGAACAAATTTAGCAAAACAACATAATAGTTGAATTTGTATCAGAGTCTGTAGTTCTACGTATATTTCTAGTTATTTTATGGTCACTCTACTTCAATAGGCTCCCTCTAGCGTTCGTACGAAAACATCACCCCATGAGAAACCGCGGGCACTCGACACTCGAAGATGTAATCGCGCCATTTTTTGTTTTCTCTTTCCAAATTCAATTGTTTCTTCGGCCAGTATATTTTTAAAAAAGGTATTTTAAAAGGCATTGAAGTGTTTTCTCGAGTGGACATTGAGCTGGGTGTTTTGTAGTGTACCGAATGAAATTTAATTAGGGGAACTGACTTTATTTGAAAGAAAAATAAATTATAAAAGTTAAATTGTCGATTAGGTCTGCATATTTCTTTTATGTCGGAACATAATACTGTAATATTGACTTCATACGTGAAACTGATTTATAAGGCTCATATTTTGTACAAATTCATACCGTTATATGCTGAGTACCGATCTACTTTAAGAAGACAATGGAGTACGACATTTGGTACTAATTATAAAATATGCAAAAACCTTTTACGCACAATACAAACATTCACTGCAATGGACCTTCCTTATCAACAGCAAAACTTATAATCCATAATAAAAACACATAGATTCGTAGACAAAGCCTTTCATAGATAAAATATTAAGCGAAAAACTGTTTTACCCTCCATCGTGATGAATACGATTCACAGTAAAAGTTCCGTTTTATCTGACGTGACGTCACACGGCGCGATTTCACTCCGCGTTAATTCAATTCACATCCGATGGATGACGCTTTTTAACGTTCCGTTTTTATAATAATGCTATGTTGTGTTATTGACTTTTTGAAACTTTTCTGTTGTCTATTCATGTTTTGTAAAATGAAACATGGTCAAACTCTTATTTTAAGAAGAGGCTGTATGGTGAAACCTTTTCCTACCCAAATAAATGGGTGAAAATTTATGATAAATTAGAACGAAGTTATTATTTATGTTTATTATGAATATTTGGGTTGCAATTTGAAAATTCCAAATTTCCAAGTCCAAATAATTAAAACTATTTTTTGTACGAAAAGGCAAGATCGAGTCAATCCGCTGCAATCCATATGGCCCCCTAACTTTTGCTATAGTAGACCAATGGTAACTTTCTAACAAATTAGTTTACCTTCTAACGTATATTGTAAGTCTTTCAAAATACATACCTATTTGAAAAACACTTAAAAAAGTTTTTAGAGAGCCCCAATAAAGAAAAATGCATTGGGCCTCTATAGGGTCTCTAAAGACAACCCTGACTCAAAATATAGCCCTTTTATATGTCCGAGTCGTCAACATCAATGAGACTTTATACGTCTCATTGCTCTCCTGGAGTCTCTTTCTAAGCGACGGTTTATGGAATAAGTCCACCAATCTGACCCAATGCGGGTAGGGGACTTTAGGGAGATTTAAAATCTTGTTCGACATATCATTAGGAGTAGTGCAATTACTCGTAACTAGCATTTGGTTATGAGTCTCGATTTCGGTAAATTAGCGTGATTTACGGAAATCTATTGTTATAAGTCCGTAGACAGCATAAATTAATGGTTACTGTGCAAAATTGAGAGTCGTAGTCATTGAAATAACAAAGTAATAACGTTAAATCCCAGTACAAGTTGATTTACTGCAGATGTGCGCCTTTTACAAATGCTACACACTCTTATTTGTACTATTCCCGACAATATCAGTCTCATTACGATGTTTTCCTTCTTCGCAACATAATGTCATGTAAGAAGGTTTCAAAATAATCATAAACATTGTAAACAAACATAAAGTCAGTAAGCAAAGCGACACACCGAAAATCTTCAAAAATCTTTGTGTTTATTCACTATTCTTTCAAAAACCATGATTTTACCGCAGCTGTTTTGTTTTATTTTGAACTTTATGGAGTTTTGTTACGGTATTTGTAGGTGGCGGTGTAATGTGACAATGACCGCTTTCAGTGGGCGGATGCAGGTTTTTTGACAAATGGCCAGCTGGGCGATTTGTCTCGCTCGCGTAGGGCGGCGGAGACATAGATTAAGAATGTTACACAAAACAGATCAGACGTAGAATGCTAATTTTCTACTTCTACTTTGCAAACTATAAACAAACAAAAAGGCTGCTAAGAAATTTTTTTATTCAATAATGCTTGAAGCTCACTAAATAGTTAAAAAACGTATAATTCTAATATCGAGTTCTTAGGTTTTCGCGATTGTTAAACATAGGAAATGAAACTGTTTTTCCGGATTTAATCGCGTATATTGGTTTTTCCAAACAAACCAACATTTCGGGCCCTTTACATGTCCCATGGTCACGGTTGACAATTGTAATGTTTCTTGACACTATTGTCTCTACATGGGTAGACATCCATACAGTTCCTTCAATCCCAGTAAAAGTGGTTTACCACCGGCGAGGCGAGACGAGACGAGACGGGGCGAGACGTGGATTGAAAATGGCAAAATTTCAATTCTCTCCTAGTCCATCTTCGATGAAAATAGTCTGGATTGACGAGGATGGGCGAGCCGAAAATTTAAATATTTGCTGATGTAATATTGAACCGTATTGCTGCTAACATACTCTGCAACGGAAAGACAATTTCTCGCGCAAGCTTGCGAGCACCCTCAAAATTTTGCGCTTGCGATGGCTATTAATATCAATCACGAGATTACGTACTCACGTACGATTTCAGATTAAACAAAAAGTAGTTTCATCTGATTCTACTTCCGTTAACATATTTAATGATATTAGTGACTTGCACGTTACTTCAGCCACGTTTTACTGCTAGACGAATTCAACAGCAATCTTTACTATCTACAACCGTAGCGCGAGCTCGCGAAGCTCGACGAGAATTGAGACCTCTCGCGACCTATCAATGGCAATTTTCGGTGGAAATAGGCGGCGAGATTTCAATTCTCGTCTCGCCTTGCCGATGGAAAACTACCTTACTGCTAATTTTTCTCTGGCCCTTGTCACTATTCCTCTAATGGTGTTACCACACTAACCAATCTATAGTCTGTGTACATTTTAAAAGCTATTATAGAGCCCACTGTATGAGTTTTTAAAACCATTATCCGATTCATCATCGATCGACAGTCGAATGATTGTTTGATTTATCGATATGCCAATGTTACCAAATCAACCGATTGATGTCAATCGCATACCCTAAGAAGTACAACATAAGTAGGCATCATGACTTTCTCCCATGTTTAGCACGAGCTTGTTGAATCTATGTCCACAGGGCGGGCAAGCCCAGTAATGGTCATGAAAGGATGTTATGATATTATATCATTTTTCCTCCAGCACAATACTGAATGTGTACGGAGCCATTTCCGCCGCTAATGCGTCCTGATATTAATATAATGAAACATATAATGTTATAGCGAGGATTATTCCTTTTCGTAACATTTCGTGAAGGGAATTGTTGTTGCTTTAAATAAATGGACGCCTTTTTGATTGATGTTTTGGGAAAGATTATTACGTTTACGGTCGTGATGTGCGCTTATACGTTACGAGCTCTATACCCCACCTACGGTGGGGTCGGGCTCGGCCTGCGGCGCGTGGTCGGTTTCAGTTTACGGGGTGTGGTTTTGCTCTTCGTTGGCACAGTGATTAAGTACTATGGGCGCTTGATGAGGAGGTTCCAGACTCGATCACTGATTTGAAACACAAAAATATTTTTAAACTGGTTCTGGTCAGGGTATTCTGGGTATTGCCCTCAGAATTATCGTTACTCTGGTACTGATAGTACAGAAAAATCCCTACTTTGAAATCAGAAATTTGTCTGGCATTTTTTCCTTAAACTTCTCTTTTTGGCATAGCTTCTAAGAAAAAAGAATCTAACAGAGAGACGGTCGAGATAACAACGCTATAAGTATCTTATTCCCACTACATCGGGCAGTATGCCTTACATTTTGAACAATTGTGAAATCTTGTGCCGTGATAGAGTCTACGTAAGGTGGCGTGCAGATGCTTCGGGCTTCGCCCTCAGCTACACCTCGGCCTACCGCCGTAAAAAGAAAAAAGTAAGTGTTGACTGCAAATTATTATTAAACACCCACAGAGATTTTCAGCTGAATTAGAGCAAATTTCCATTTGCCGCCAAAAAGTTTATATGGCAGCCATATAAAAAAAATGGCGAAAAATACATTTTGACCGCAAATTATTATTAAACACTCATAGACTCCTCCACATGCCGATTTTCAATCGAATTAGAGCAAATTTTCATCTGCCGCCAAGAAACACTTCTTCAATTTCAAAAACAAAATCACTTAAATTTTGATCACAAACTATTATCTCTACAAATTACTATCTTATAAATATTACAAAATATTTCTAATGGCAATTTTCAATCGAATCAGAGCAAATCTATTTCGGCACTATTTATAACGAAAAAAACAACTTATATGGCAGCCATATTGAAAAATGGCGAAAAGAAATTTTTGACCCCAAATTATGATTAAGAACTCCTAAATACCCCCCTGCTAATTTAATGCTAATTTTCAGCCGCATCGAAGCAACTTTTTCTTCGGCCGCCATTTTGGATTCACCATTTTGAATTTTGAAATATATATGATGTATACACATATATGTATATATAACAAGAGATATTAGTGACAATAATCTTAAATCGAAATGTCCCTGAAAACGACCTTCGAATACGAAATAAAGCTCGGTATACAACAAAATATCTCAACCCCAATAGTAGTATGCAAATAAATCCTTAGGGAATCGTCTTGAAGCCAGTTTATGTCGGCTTTAGATCCATTCCAGACATTCAGACTCGAATTGTACTTCGAGTATAGTAACATCGATCAACATTGGTTGTACGGATCAGCAAAACTGGATTTTAGCTTTTTTAATTGCAATATTTATTTAATTGAATACACAACTACACACAAAGGTACCTGGCTGAGTGAAGCAAAAACTTTCGTAGGCTTCTAGGTAGAAAGGTTTTTGTTTCTATATTAATCATATTTAGTGTATGTAAGATTACCTTCATGATCTTTCTTTCCTTGCCACACGCTCTCTCTGCTGCGTTACGCGTCGTGGTGAGCCGGTGGTTTGTAACTTTTTGTTATTGTAAACCTAATATTGGTGGTGATTTATAATTTTGAGTTTTAAGAAAAAATAGGGTTTATATTACACTAAAAAATAATTCCAAAAAGATGTCAGAACAGCCCCTCAAAATGTCAAGTAGTTTTTAAAATAAAATTTTACATGGACCACTGAAATTGAAAGTCTGCGTCAAAATTACAAATTCAATCAGAAAAAAGTTTATACTCGTACCTTCTTAATGTATTAGTATTATGTTTACATGAAAAAAAATATTTGTTGTGTTAGATATTATGTAAACGTGGATGATTGATATGTCATTATCCACTCATGCATCCACAAATGACACAGTAATTCACAAGCTCCTGCCAATATATGGCAGGCTTATAGTACCAAAGACACATCGGAAACAAAGTAATTGAGTGGCAGCAACTTTGTCTCATTGAAACGGCGAAGTGAACACTTGAATGAGATTGGCTCAAAGCATTTTAACTGATGAAGATTTGACGACGCAATTGTGCTTGAAGTACATGAGTCCTTGAAAAGTTTTTAGCTGAACATTACTTTCGTAATGTTCAGTTTGAATTTGAAATTTATCGCGACGAGACTTGGATTTGTTAGAGTACACATAGTTATGAGTTTGTGTCCAAAGCAAGCTTATAGCTCGACTGGTCCGCTACTTATAAAATCCCTTCCGATACTAATCATAATAATTAGTTCATATTTTTAACCGTCTTCAAAAAAAGGAGAACACTTTTAATTCAGACATTTGTAAACCGACTTCGACGATTATTTTTTTGTTGGATAGGGGGTACTTCAATGGTGGTCTTATTTAAACTTGAAGAAAATATTCCACCTCTAAGGGTGGCATATTAGGGGATGAGTCCGGTTTATTGGATTTCTCGAACCTTGGCCAATAGATGTAATTGCATTTGATTTTTCTTGCGACTTATCCGAAGAACAGAGTCTAATGCGATTATGCAGCAAAAATATGATAAATATATAATCGTTAATTAAACTAAGACTTATCTAATAGGCGTTTTCAGAATTTTTACATCTTATTTAGTTTCTGACAAATAAAATCGAACACCGGTCGATCTGGCATCCATAGCGAAGAACAACGAACGAAATGTACGTACATACAATAATCTGAAAATAAGCCGTCTTGCACGTAGGCCTTTGTTCCAAGGATGAGTCGGACTTTTTTAATAACAATTAAATGAAATTAATTATACACCCTAAACCCAATATTATACTGTATACTAATGAAGGTAACAATTTTTTATTTTAATTTTCAGGTTTTTATTGAATGCCACAATATTCAATTACTTTTTGTGAAATTGCTCCACTAGTTTGTTATAATTATTATTAACAAAGATCGAACAAGTGTTTATAAGTACAAAAAATCCCATCGATCCGGCCGGACTCGAACCGTTGTCTTCTATCAAACCGTGTCAGACACTATGCCAACTAAGCCACGGAACGTACCAACGGACCTCACAATTTTTTTATGTGCTTGTTGCCGATATTTGTTTTTGGTTTTTACGACTTAGGAAACTTAGGAAATAAAACTACTTTTACGGATTTATATCGTATATTTGTTTCTTCAAACAACCTACGTTTCGGACCTTTTACAGGTTCCATGGTCACGGTTGACTGAGGCGATAAAGTCATCAACCAGTTATGTCTAATATTAATTTATAAAACCACCTTATTTTTCGCATAGACAGAAAATGAGTGTGGGGTGTACTGTGCCCCGCATATGCTGAGGTGACTTATTCGGCGGGGCATGCAGAGTAGCATACAATGATTGGTTGTTTTTTTTGTTAAGTCTAATTTTATACTCTGTATTTCTCTCTTCTTTTTTCTTCAAGTTATTGCCTTCGTCGAATAAATGATTTTTCTATTCTATTCTTTCTATTCATAGTTACAAAAGTTGTCAATTAAATATCTTAATTTTAAATTTCACAAGGAACATTCCAATTTACGTTTCATATGTTTTACAATTATTTTATTTTAACATCAAATCAATTATGGAAATTAGAATAAATATGACATATGAATTAATAATGCAGTCTATGTCTGTTTGGGACTTTTCATCAAAGGAAATACTGGATCGCAAACTGGTGGTACAGAGAAACCATCTTCCCTGTTGAAATTAGGATTTTTTAATTTCAACGGCCTCTGGCAGCATCCTGGGTAAATAACGGACTTCTTTTGCAAGGACCTGGGGTTTGTCAAACTTGATTGAACGTGTAGGTTTATCAATGAATCTGTGAGAAATGTACTTCTTCACTAAACGCGACAGTAGTAAAGCGTCGTGACATTAGATAAAAACTTGAAAATTTCAATGAATAAAGCGACATCTCTAGTTAGTGATGGTTGCTGTAAAAGTACCTCTCGGAGTGAAGAAGTAAACATAGGGTAGCCTGGTCTATAATGACGCATCCAATAAGAGTACGCAATGTACATAGATTGCCGAGAAGTTATTTACAATACGCAACTAAGTTCAGTGTTATTTTGTGGTGCTAGGAAGTGGAGATTTTGTAGTGCGGAAAAAAGATCAAAAATTATAGAAATTTATTATTACTAGAGTTTTATTCTGAAATGGCTGAAGTGTGCAAGAGTACGCAGCTAGACGTGTTGCAAGAGTAAGCGCGTAGTCTCATACCATTTTTTTAGAATAGTGTACTTCTGAATAAAATGTCTGTCGCTATGCTTCGTTCTAAATTAACTGAAACCTTTTGCTAGAGTCTAGTATTTTTAAAGGTTTAACAGACCTGAGGCATGTACTCCGAATGTGTCTGAAATATCGGCTGCAAGTGCGCCTGAAGCACCACCACCACTCTAACTGAGGTATGTCCGTGCCGCAAGTAGACTCTACTCAGTTCTCCATGAGCAAAGGCCGATGCATACCGAGACAAAGAATCACATTACCAGGTATGGAGGCGATTCGTGCAACCGATAAACGAAGTCCTGTCAAAAAAGATGTTGCCTACTCTTGCCGACGCACATGCGTAGTATAGTGTAACAACCCATAGTATAGTGTAAGAGCACGCAAATCCATATTTGCCCTTTTTTATCTATTAAATATAACTACTTTTTAAGTTAGTATGTAAGAGTCAGATAAGTAGACTATAAAATAAAACAATAGCTGATTTTCTAACACTTTTTGTTTTTATTGTACACGGTCTCTAACCTTAAGTGCGTCATCTTAAACCAGTCTACCCTACTTCTTTCTCCCCTTAAACCTCCTATACTATTTATTCTATTTATTCTATTTAAATATATTGGATAAAATAACATACGTCTATAGCATTTATTATGTGCCCAGCATGTTTTTATGTTTTGCTTACAAAGTAGTATATAAGTAATAGTCTAAAGTAGCAAATAACCTCGTGTTTTGTCTTTGTCCATAGGATGATACAACCGATCATCGTCGTTTGAGTGCGTTCCTGGTAATCTTGATATAAACCATGTATCTTTCAACCCGGACACGGGCAGAATTGTCCTCAGTGGGAGAGAAGCCAAAACAAAAAAAAATATACATACCTTTAGGCTACCGCTTACCACACAGTACACATAGAAGCCTCACAGCTACGTATTGTATGGAGTTACTCTACTTGTTTTTTTATATGGTACTAAGTGACAGGACGAACAAGTCGTGCGCCTGATGGTAAACGACACGCCTGTCCATAACAGTTGCAGTGTCACACAGAGCTTTAAATCACAAAGATCTGAGGTGCACTGCCTCTGCGCCTATCACTCTGAGACATAACTTGAAAAGTCCCTGTAATTTCACCAGCACCCTTACCCTTCAAAACTAGAACGGGGTAATGCTCACATTACTGCTTGGCGGCAGAAATAGGTAAGCGTAGTGTTAGTGACCCTAACATCTTTGCGATTTAAAGCTTTTATCTTGTTTTATTATACTAACCTTATACTGTAATGATTACCATCGTAAAAGGAATTGTCAATGGGCATGTAATAAAGGTTTCTATTCTATTCTATTCTAAATACTCGCATATTGTTGCTCATAGTGCTCTAGACGTACAGACCAGGAACCCCAGGGATTGTACGTCGTACGGAAGGCTCCTTTCGTGCACTACTCCCATTGACTTACAAATAAATGGACGACGGGTCTAATACAAAAACCACGAAAAAAATGTCCCAAGTCAACCTATTTGAAATTTAAATTGTAATGTCATCGCAGTATCGCGCTGTCAGCAGAACAAATGAAGACTAAAGCGGAGTTTGGCGCTCTGTATACGATTTTAGCGCCTTACAAGTGCGGACACTTTTTAGCGCGGACCCGACGTCCATATAATTGTAAGTCAATGACTACTCCATATATTTTTTATTTCTACATTAAGCATATTTACTACACCATATCTCCTATATAAAACCTCCACTTAATTTCAATACTTTTCCACACAATACACAAAATATTAACAAAACTTCCGAAAGAAACATTTCACAAAGCCATTTACCATCTGTTTATTGCACAATAAACAACTAAAGTTGCTAAACGATCCATTAGCAATGACAAACAATCGTAAACAACTTTAGTTCCCTATTGTATAGGACTAACAAATTCGTTCCAAAAATATTAGTTTGTTTCAATGTTTGGGGCTATAAATAAGAAATCAACATTGAACAGTGGGTCGAAGATGTAATGTTGTGGAAAAAGAAATATTAATTTTACTTCGACTTATTTACAAAAACCCATTTTTCTCGCCAAGCCCTGCTCTGTCAGAGAACTACCACCAGTTGTTCATCTTTGTCCCTTACTCTTTCCCTTTTTAAAACTTCTTCTCTTAGCATAAATATTGACCAATGTATGTAGTTTAGGTAAGACGCCGCTAGATGGTGTTGAACCGTTTTTAGGATTTTCTGAAACGTGTTAAGATGTTGCCGAAATTGGAATTTTTTAGTTATTATACCAAGTGATGGGACATAGTGCGCCTGGTGGCTAGCGACATGCCTGTCCATAACCGTTGCAGTGCTGCTTAGAGCTCTGAGCACAAATCTGAGGGAAATCTGAGCACAGATCTGAGGGGCCTTGCCACGGCGCAGGTCACCTTAAGAAATAAGTTGAAATGTCCCACGCGTCTGTAATTTCAGCAGCACCCTTACCCTAGAAAACCTGAACACAGTACTGCTAACGTTACTGCTTGGCGATAGAAATAGATAAAGTAGCAGTACTTCCCTGGACGAACTTTTCCACAAGGCGCTCTACTGCAGCACGACATTGTGGCGGCATTGACCAGTAGTGGCCTGAGCCAAGGTTCGTCCCCACCTGGCCCCCTCACGCCTCCTTCTTAAATTATTATATGGGTCAAGAGCCTTGAATATCATTGGATAACTGCCTCCGTGGCCGAACGGTTACCGTGCCGGACTGCCACGCAGAGGTCCCAGGTTCAATTCCCGGGCCGGGAGAAATGTTTGTATGGCTTACATTTATTTCTCTCGTGAGTTTGGGCGTAATTTGTGGTTGTCTATGTGTGTCCATGGCACCCGCGACACAGGGTTTCCCTAGTGCGGGCTATGTTGAGTGTGTTATTGGGGTACTTTTGGGAGCTTATAAAAATACTTTGTATTCTGCAAAGCAAATCCTTCAGGATTAAAACAGGTCAAGATCATGTTCAGCTGGATCGGGTCCTTGGAGCTATGACGTAATATTGTACACGTGGTACACGATTTGATAATCGCCCTGGTTCTTGCATAGACAGGTAACCCTTTCACCAAGAACACTAGTTGACGAGCTTTTCAACTGCCTCCGTGGCCGAACGGTTACCACGCCGAACTGCCACGCAGAGGTCCCAGGTTCGATTCCCGGGTCGGGAGAAATATTTGTATGGCCTACATTTATTTCTCTCGTGAGTTTGGGTGTAATTTGTGGTTTTCTATGTGTGTGTCCATGGCACCTGCGACACAGGGTTTTCCCTAGTGCGGGGTTATGTTGAGTGTGTGCGTTGAGTGTGTGAGTGTGTGAGTGTGTGTTAAAAAGTTGAAAAAAAAAAACCTATCATCATCCTATTTAAGCACCAGGCTCTTGTCGGAGTAGTCTCCTCACGTTTCATAGCCATACTCCTTGACCTCCAGTGGCAGCACCTTGATCTCCCATATGCTTCCTGAATAAATATTGTATTGCATCTCATAAATAATCTATAGCAATCAAATGCCACTAGCCTAGTTTAGTTCTGAATTTGTAAAATAAATAATCAATAAATTAAATTAACTAGAAACTAAATGACGCTTGTACAACACGTAACACGTTAGTGATTGAATTAGTGTAGATGTTGTTTGTGTTTTTTTTATTTGATTTGAACATCTGTCGGGGGCGTTTCATTTATTTGTTTGTTTGGTACGGTTGGGGTGTTTTAATTGATTGTTTGCGGACAGTTTACTGCGTTAATGTATTTAAAACTGTTAATATCGATTATTTTAACACGTTAAAAACTAAGTATAATAAAATAATAGCCTATATAGTCCCACTGCTAAGTATTCACAATGGGAAAGCTTGGCTGGATTGGAAACATCACACACATCATTAAATTGCTTTGCAGATCTGTATAGGTTTTCTCACGAAGTTTTCCTTCACCGAAATTTCGAAAACTCAGAGGCGCAAGCCCAGATTTGAATCTGCAACCCCTGCTTAAGCGACGGTAGGTCAAAGCATTAGGCTACCGTAGCAGCTACGGCAAATACAATATAGTACAAAAATTAAACCAGTCATGTCTAATACCCATTTCTACCGCCAAGCAGTAATATCAGCATTTGTGTTCCAGTTTTAAAGGGTAAGGGTGCTGGTGAAATTACAGGTACAAGGGACTTGTCAACTTATGTCTCAGGGCTACGGGCACAGTGGCAGTGCCCCTCAGATCTTTGCGATTTAAAGCTCTGAGTGGCACTGCAACTGTTATGGACACGCGTGTACCTTACCATCAGGCGCACGACTTGTTCGTTCCGTCACTTGATATTATATATAATAGTCTAGGTTGCTGGTTGATAAGCTCCGTGAGAGAGTGGTTGCGTCTCAATTGGAAGGACGACGGTTCTGATCCCTCTGCCGTCTTTAATTTCTAAGTTACATACATATGTGAATATTTAATAGCAATACCTCTCGCAAACGTTGAAAGAAAATGTCGTGATGAAATCTGTATATCGGAGAACGTGTGATGTCTCCAATCCGCACTAAGCTAAACGTAAACACTTTCGAGACCCGTGCCCGCCTGTGAAACGCATAATAAATATATAAATAAATAAGACTTTATTCATCAAACACATGTGTATAGAAAATTACAAAATACATGTAACTCTGATTTCTATTACCTACATGAAAAGGACGAAATCTCACCATAGTGCTGTTGTTCAGTCTCCGCCTATATTCTTTATCGGACTTTGTAGTCACATAATTACTACCATTGTGAACATAATATCTATAACAAAAAACTATCATCGTTAATCTAACTTATATAGTACATAGTTACACCATACAGACACAACAAGCAACGCCCGATATTTCAGAACGCTAACAAATCACGGGTTGACCCGTGACAGTTGATAACCTATCACGGTGTTAATTTAACTGCCTCCGTGGTCGAACAGTTACCATACTGGACTGCCACGCAGAGGTCCCGGGTTCAATTCCCGGGCCGGGAGAAATATTTGTATGGCCTACATTTATTTCTCTCCTGAGTTTGGGTGTAATTTGTCTATGTATGTATCCATGGTACCTGCGATACATGGTTTCTCTAGTACGGGGCTTTAGAAATAAAAAACAAATAAAAAATTGTTTGGTGTCTATAAACTAGCTTTTAAGCATGAAAAACAACTGTTAAAATCACGCAGCTTGTCATGCAAGAACGAGAAATATCTAATTAGTGTGTACATTTGGAGTATTGTACTTTATGCATGTGAAACATGGACACTAACGCAAAAAGATAGGGAAAGATTAGAAGCTTTTGAGATGTGGTGCTGGAGGAGGATGAAGGGCTTAAGTTGGATAGAAAAGAAAACCAATGAGGAAGTATTGGGAATGGCAAACGAGAAAAGAACGATCCTGAATACCATAGACTATAGACGCGGGAAAATGATTGAACATTCGATACGACGCGACAACTTCTTTAAGACCATTTTGGAGGGAAAAATCGAGGGGAAGAGGGGTAGAGGTCGACCTAGGCGCAGTTACATAGACCCAATAAAGGAAAAGGCCGGTGTCGTGTCGTATAAGGAGGTTAAGGAGTTGGCTTGTAGGAGAGATGATAGGAAGATGCTCCACCGACAAGAGTATAACTCTTAAGGTTGATGATGTTGAGCTAGTCTATCATGTCTTTTCGTGAACGAACCTACGTCGTGTCGTTCCTCCTTCTTATAATCGCTTTTCGATACGAATTTCGTTACAATTAAAATGGGTTACATGATGGATTTGAATCTTTTTGAATTCGTAGAAAGCACACGTCGAAATGCAAAGCTCGTATTACCAACTCCAAGATTGGAAATGTTTAGAGATAGCCCGCTATATAGATGCATACTAATTTATAACAAAATACCAGACATCCTCAAGAAAGTAGATAGTGACAACGTGTTTAAAACCAAGTTGAGGTCTCTCTTGTTAAGTAAATGTTATTACAATGTGAGAGACTTCATAAACTCTCCTATAAGCTAAAAGAGTCCAGTTTCAGATACGTAATTTTAAGTCTATGTAATACTATGATCTAAAGTTTATTAATAATAATTTTAAGATCCTATATGTATTAATTCCTAAATGTTATTATTATTATTTTTTGCTATTATTTTTATTTTTACAATTTTAATATTACGTTTAATAATAATTAATTGCTGCACCCCAAAGGGGTATGTATGTACTTATTACCTATGTAATTTTTGTACCTACATTGTTTGCAAATAAATAAATAAATAAAGAAAACTTACGGATAATTAGCACTGTTGAAATGAAAAGCTTTCGAAAAAAAAATCACTCCAAAATGACAACGAATCCCATAAAGACCCATTAACATGAAACAACCATAAACAATTTGTCTCTCAACAATGCGAAATGAAGTTAACGGATAAATATTCCAGAAAATAAATAATCATCCCCCTAACCGCCCTTAAATGTATTGCACAATGGGCCGGGCTCAGTACCGAGATGTGCAAAATGTACGGAAACGTATTAGCGGCGTCAAATGATTCGGAACTTATGTTGGACCACTGTGCATCATTTAGTTTGTTTGTGTTCACAATTTTGTTCGATAACTTATAGATAGATAGGGGGAGAATGAAGGGTTTGCTTGAGTGGATAGGCATTATTATTCTATATCGGAAATAAAAACTTTATTATTAGGGCAATCCATCCACTGCGTGCAAAGCGTTACCTATCTTCAGCATGAAATATCGCACGCGAAAGCTATCGTAAGCGTTCAAAGTTAGAAACGAGAGAGAAATTTTAGTAGCAATACAGCTCTTCGTGAAAAACTCCATCCAGGGAAGAATTGCCACCTTACCTAATTCTGCCACTAACCAGTAATGAGAGCATTACCGCATGTCGGTTTTTTTACATAATACCAAGTGAAAGTGACGGGACAAACAAGCCATGCGCCTACTGGTCTGTGGCCTGGTAGTAGAGACACGCCTGTCCATAACAGTTGCAGTGCCACTTAGAGCTTTAAATCGCAAAGATCTTAGAGGCACTGCCACTGCGCCCGTGTCCCTGTGACAAAAGTTAACAGTCCCAACAAAGATCTGAACTTTGTGATTTAAAACTCGGTATGACACCTTAACTGTTATGGAACACACTTGCCACCAGGCTCACGTCTTGTTCGTCCCCTGACTTAGTATTATAAGAAAATATATTTATTTTAGGCGTTTTGGTTAGAATTCAATCAACATTTTCTACAGAGTTACAGGAATTAAAGGGCACATAAATACGTCATCAATCCATTGAAATAAGAAAAATTGCGTATTTGGACTTATTCCATTGTTCCATATGGGATACGATGTATTCAGTGGAAATTAGAAATTTATTTCAAAACGAAAATACCCTGGTAAACTTTTTATATTGTGAGAAGTAAAATAAATGGTGTTTTTCTTTTCTTTTTTTTTAAAAAGTTGTCCTCGACATATCCTGGTGGAATTTGCAAAAGCAAAACGTTTAAAAGAATTAATAAATTCACGCAATAAACAAAAAAGGTGCCAAGCACTTTTCTTTCATGGAACAAGTGTAAGCGAGTTTGAATAATATTTCCCAGTGACATGAGACATTCTTGTGTGAGTAAACATGTTCTGAACAAACGCAACGTGATCCTATTTTGGGGACTATCTTATTAAATAGTCCCCAATATAGGATATCTAATAAGGTAGTCCCCAAAATAGGATCACATTGCGAATTTTGTAGATTTGACCTGGCAACACTGATTCTGTCGCCAGTCACTACTAAACTTCCGAAGCTAACAAACGTGCTCGACTTCATATCAAATTCCGACCTATATCATTGAAAACCATGTAACCTTACTGCTTGTAAAACATAATATTTGTACAAACACAGATTCTTTTGGGGTTTTTCAGATTGGGGTGTTTCACAGATTCCTTTTTACCATGACTAACCTGTGTGTAATTTAAGTACGAAGTGTTTTTTATAAGATTGTACCCGTGTTTATACCGTTATGTTATTTTGTTACAACTTTTACCTTTACATTACTTCCTTTTCCAGTTCTTTCTACTTTACAATAAATGATGTGGACCGAGCGTTGCATTTGATTACTCAAAACCTTCGGTCTCATTTTCGTTCAGAGTCAGCGTCCAAACTCACAAAACACAGGGCGCTCCAGCGCCATATCGTATCAGAGATCAAGTCCCACTTCAGCAGTAGTAGCAGTCTACTGTTACTAGGAGCTCCAGCTCCTTGTGAAAGAGTTCGTCCAAAGAAGTACTGCCACCTTACCTATTTCTGCCGCCAAGCAGTAATGTGAGCATTGTAAGGGTGCTGGTAAACTACGCACATGGGGTTTGTCAAGTTAGGTCTCAGGGTGATAGGTGCAGAGCTAGCGCCCCTAAGATCTTTAATATTTACAGCTCTTAGTGGCACTGCAACTGTTATGGATAGTCCAGTCACTTGCCACCAGGCGCACAACTTGTTCGTCCAGTCACGTGATTTTGCAAAAAAAATCCCCTCTTTATGCGTGGAGGATTAAAAAAGCAATGCTTCAATCGTTTGGTAATATGAAAAGGAACGACGGTACAGATTTATAGAATGATGGTGGATAGAATAGAAACGTCCATAAAGGTTGATCTCGATGTAGCTACATAGTATCCGAACCAGGCTGAGAATATTCTTAAACAAGGTCGAGTCACAATAATACATGGACGAGTATACATACATACATTCTGCCACATGTGCCATGTGCAGTTTTTTTTTTCATGGTATAAAGTGACAAGACGAGCAAGTCGTGTGGCTGGTGTTAACCACATGCATCCATAGCAGTTGCAGTGCTATTCAGAGCTTTAAGTCGCAAAGATCTGAAGGATTCTGCCACTGCGTCCGTCACCCTGAGCAAAGTTGGCAAGTTCAATGTGTCCGTATTTTCACAAGCACCCATACCCTGAATACAGCGGCAGAAATAGGTATGGCGGCAGTAATTCCCTGGACCAACTCTTTCACAAGGATCTCTTCTGCTACTAAAAGTGTGCTATGGTATACACATTCTTTGATGAAACATTGTGGTGTTACATGCATTCTAAAGCTTGCATTTTTGATAACTTTTCTTATTACACAAACTGTTACTTACTCCTACAGACCGCTCCTTCCCCGCTTAAAAGGCATCTATGGCGTTTTATTTAAAATCGTATACAACCAAAAGGACGTATGTACCATAAAAGGTATGTGACAAAAAGGTCGCACATGGTGTGAAAAGTACGAAAAGCGCGGGAAGTTGTTAGGCGACGTATACAAACGGACAAAAATACAGTGTAAGGCAAAAGTTGAATATGAATGGCCGAATGTCAGCGATGGTAACGGGGTACTACGTGAGAACAAAGTTACTGGAAGTGACAATCTAAATTTAAAAAAAATCAATGTTGAGTCAAGACAATACCGTAGTGGTCAGCTACACGCCTGTCCATAACAGTTGCATTGATACTCGGAGTTTTAAATCGCAAAGATTCAAGGGGCATTGCCACTGCGCCCGTCACCCTGAGACATAAATTGACATGTTTTGTCACATTTAAGCATAAAAAAAGTTGTCGACTTATTTCATTCGTAGAATCTTTAAACCTCTGTCCAGAAACATTTGTCATTTTGCAGATACATCTTTATTAAGTGGCGACTTATTTTCTAAAAATTGTTGTTCATATTTCTCTGTCATACTTTTGCTTGTAAGTAATCTTTTATTATGTAAAATGTTTGGCATAACAATATTTGCAAATAAAACCCGGTGGAAGGCGTAGCATGTGTCATACAGTTCTAGTATAAAGCTAGCACGGGTATTAATTTTTAACCTCATCTTAATTTTAGTACCTACAGCTCCTTGTGAAAGAGTCCGGCCAGGGTAGTACTGCCACCTTACCTATTTCTGCCGCCAAGCAGTAATGTTAGCATTACTGCCTTCCCGTTTTGAAGGCTAAGGGTGCTGGTGAAATTACGGACACGTGGGACTAGTCACCTTACGTTTCAGGGTGACGTAGTGACAGTGCTCTACAGATCTTTGCTATTTAAAACTCTGAGTGACTCTATGACTGTAATGGGTAGGCGTGTCACTTACCATCGTCCCGTCACTTCATATAATAAAAAAGACGTAAAGGGAAACGCATTAACGCATTATGGTTTTGTCAGGAATTACTTGATAATTGACAAATTTACTTTACTTTATCAATTCTTTAAGCCGACGGTGAATTCATAGTAATTAGTTCGAAAGTACAACAGATGGATCAGGTTAAAACGGTTTTTAAATATCACGCGGCAGGGTTTGCCGCGCTCGTATCACTTTTTTTCAGTTCTATCACACAAAAAGTCCATTTTCTCAAAGAATGCGCCCTCATCATTGACTTACAAGTCAATGGCTCTCATTTATAAAGTGTTGACCAAAAACTCCTCTCTTTATTTTCACAAGGCAACCCTGTCAATGACATGTCATAGGACCATGTCAGACCAAATTGACGTGATATTTGCAAACAAAGAACCATGGTCGGACTAGTTAATGCGATTCTTAGATAGCTTAGTAATTCGTTTCACTATTAATTAGAAAACAACACGTGATAATATTATCTAACTAAGATTTATCCTTTCGTAAACCACATTACGTAAGCAAAAAATCGAATTCTGTTACATTACGTTTAAAGTGATAACTGTACCCGACATTTATAAAATTCGAAGCATTCTGAAACGACTCTAGATCTTTGTAGATCCTCCATCACCAAGTTTTGGCCCATTTGCGACTCGCATGAATATACAAAGATATCTTTTGACAAATTTACTTTGCTATCGAAATATTTCCCAGAAACGTTACCGTCACATTTAAATCCGGAGCGATAAAGTTCAAATTCGTCTTAGGCCTTTCTGAATGCAGTGAAAACAAAAATTGTTGCGCTGTATGTGAAAAAAGCTAGATCCTAACGTACGTCATTCTCGACTGTGTGAAAGAAATCTGACGATTATGACGCTCGCGTCTATGTGACATAGGCCTTTTGTATACCGGTTCCTTTTCACAGTTTTTCAAAGAGCTACGTGAATGAGATTATATGAATGCAGTTAGATTGTTTTTAAAATTGAACACTTAATTTACTGTTACAATTTCTACTTCTAAAATTACAGGGAATCCAAGTAATCAGTGTCGTTCAGAGATCATCAATTAAAATAGATTAAAATTCCTACATTTTCGTGTTTTGTTTTAATTATATCATGTAACAGCGATGCCAGACGATGCGTTGCGTCGATGTTGCGACGCAAGCGGTGACGCTGATTGTGCTACATACTCAGAACTATTGCGTGCTCATCGAACAACGGGCCAAGAGACAAAGGGTAGGGGTGCTGCGATGCATAAGTATACATATAACTCGTGTGTGTCACTCGGTGCGTTGAAATCATACCGTTGCGACGACGTAACGCACCGTCAGCGCCCGTGTATCATCGCTCTAATAGAAATAATAAGTCGTGCGCCTGATGGTAAGCGACACGCCTACCCATTACAGGCGTAGAGCCACTCAGAGTTTTAAAGCGCAAAGATCTGTGAAGCACTGTCACTACACCCGTCCTGAGGCATTAAATAAAAACATTAAAGAAGTTTCTATGAAATTAAATAGAATACTTGGTAGATTTTTTCATTTAAATAATATATTAAATAAAAAAAAAACATTTTACATATCATGCACGAGCAGACTCGCTTATCAGCTACGGATTAAATGTGTATGGTCGGACCTTGCTTTGAAATCACCAAGTTACAAATTAGGCTGATAAAACATTTAGGTAGTATGCAAAAAAGTGAAACAAAAATGGCACAGAATACAATTACTTATTTAGTCACTGTAAGGTCGTGCCAATAGAAATAAATAGCAGATATTTGATAGTGTTGGAAAAGTACAATAGAGCTCTAAGGCTTAAGAATAGGTACATGACAAAAAGAGTAAGGCAGGGTAAACTAGGGTAGTGCAGTTTAAAGAAAATAACCATTATGGAAAAAGATGTACACGTTATTTACTTCCAAAAATATATAACGACATTAATTGTCTAAGGAATGACACACAATTAAGTAAATATGCGCTAAAATATAGGTAAAAGGCGTCCTTCTAAAAGTAATTTTTATATTTTATTTAGTAAGTACAATTAATAATAGGTAATGTTATAAAATACATAGTAAAATAGATATAATTAAGTAAGAGTGCACATGTCGCCAACAAACCGCACAGCAGGTTGGCGGCTTTTAGTAAATAAGTTACTTTTTCTTGAAATGAATTGAAAAAAAAGTAGCAGAAAGAGGTATGATGGCATTAGATCCCTAGTCAAACACTTTCACAAGAAGCTCTGGGCTGGTATTGAGATGAAAGATGTGGGTCAGGATCGTGACAAGTAGAAAACCGTGGTATCTGCTTACCCCGATGGGAAAAGAGCGAAATTGAATGTCATATTTTATTATTACGATTTTCATATATGGGATTGCTAGATTTGAACGCATGCATGATTATAATTTAGGCGATAGGTGAACGTATCTTAGCACGGGAGTTAGAGGCAATGAGTGTGTAAGAGAGAGGAATGATTCGAAATTGTAAAATCTCTTCTAGAGAAATTATAGAGAAGACGAGCATGATGGGTTTTGTTTTATATATAGACAACGTATGAACGTAGGAACATGTTTGAACAGGCAGAATAAGTAATTTTAGACCTTATCCCTTTTCTTTGATTATCCCACGTATATTTTTTGTAAAAATATGGTTTTACTCACAAAGATTGAACACAAGGAAATTTCTGCCAAGCATGGGTTTGCAGTTTTAAGGAATTTCTTAATGTGTTCATTACAGGGGGCCTACCATGACCTTTCAAAAAACAATCTTATTTCAATGTAAGCTTAAAGTAAGGATATTATAATATTACTCATATTCGTACCATGACGAACCTGTCAACCAAGCAATGTATTGCAAAAGTGATTGTAAGAACGAATGATTTCCCAATATTGTCTATTTCTTACTAAAAGTAGGAAAGAGATAACGCTATGTGAACTATATAATGCCATCTCTTTCTTTTTTGATGTTCCGAATCGTCTAATCATACTGTATTGTCGAAGTACTTAATGTTATTTACATTCAGAGAATTTTAACTGCCAACAAAAGAAAAGTATGTAATGAAATCTATTAAAATTACGTTGTTTTCTAAAATAAGTAAAACAAGCTGAGTCTTGATTGTCACGTTGTGAATTCGGAATTATAGTCTAGTGTCGACTGTTAGTTTCGCCAAGGACCATATAGATGGCGCTGTCATAATTTTACTAAATAAACATCGCGTATTTTTATTTAACGAGAAATTATTTCCTATGTGCTATTAAATAAAAAATAAACAAAATATTTAAGCGATATATGAAAATAAATAAATTCAACTTAACTTTTATTCGTTACAAATCAATATTAAGACAATAAGACTGAAAATAATATTGTTTCCATTGCATCCGTGTAACTATTTTAAGATTGCTAAATTTGACATAAGAGCAATATTACTTTAATGTTAAAGTCGCGTCATAGTGTGAACTGAGTGAATGAATAGTCACGAAACTGCCAATAAAACATCATAGATTTACTTTTATAAGCTTACTTTAAGCACGTTATGGTACGAAAAGTCAATGTAAGGTTAAAGTAATATTGTTTTAAGAGGTTGTGGTAGGCCCCCAGATCTGTACATTGAGTCTAAACAGGTTTTTTGCGTAGCCTATGAAGTTGCTAACTGTAGTAATTTTTTAAATAAATTAAACGACTTTAGGCGTCTTACATTACGCCTATTATTTGTATTATGATGCCTAAAGATTTGCTCAATTTTTGACAATTGACACGTGTCGATCTACAAAACATGCGATATCGATCGTTTGTTTCTGGCACATTTACTCGACTCTGTCTGATCGTACATGTTGATCGACAAAAAAATACAATGTTGATCGTCTATTTCTGACACATTTACACGATTTTGTTTGATTGTATGTACATGTTGATTGTCAAGAAATACAATGTGAAACGCTGTGCTGTTGCTTACAAATTTACTCGTTTTGCTTGTGTCCATCGTCAAAAAATAGAGCCAACCCCTTCGGTAAGCCCGTAGACTTCATAAAGTTAATATGCTTTGAATTTAAGTTTAATAGGTAAAGACGAGAAAGAATTAGAAAATAAGAAACCTTATGGTCGTTTTTACAATATATGCGGTTCTGGACACATATAATTCAAGAAGTTATAGATATTTTTATTCTTAACCTACTGGTAAGACTATACTACAAAAGTACTAATTTAATTTCTAACAAATGATGTTGTTTTTTTATAATAATGTCATAAGAAAGAATATTATTCGCTGTTCTTAGCTGTGGATATTAGATCGACCGTTGATCGATTTTATATTTCTCGAACGAAATAATACATAAAATTCTGAAAACACCTACAGCTAGGCCTTATTAACCGACTTCAAAAAGGAGGAGGTTCTCAATTCGACTGTGTTTTTTTATGTATGTTACGCGATAACTCCGGTATTTGTGAACCGATTTTCGTGATTCTTTTTTGTTAGAAAGATGGTACCTCCATAGTGGTCTCATTTCATTTTGAAGAAAATCATCCACCTCTAAGGGTGGCTGATCACGCATGAACATTCATTTTCATAAATAGCGCCTAAATTTTGATTAAGGAGCATTTATTTTAATGGTTGGTTTTGCTATTCTCCAATTCAAGGCGTTTTTCTCTCTCAATATACTTTGAGTAGTGAGAACCGATTTTTATTATCTCCTGTGTCAAGTCCTGTATAGTGGCGAACTAGGGGATATTTCAATAAAACTTGGCAAATAGATGTAATTCCACGTAGTTTTGAGGTCGGTTTTTTTAGTACTCTGTACTGAGGTTATTTTGAATAACGAGATTATGTATTTATCCTCTTTTCGTTGTATAATCATATCGGACTCTGTTCTTCGGATGAGTCGATTTTATACATAATTTAATTTTGTTTTGTTGTGCACGTAAACGCGTTATTGTAATTATTTTGTCTTGTGTTTTGGTCTGCAGGAAGAAATTTCTTGTAGAAACAAGCAGTACCATTTGTTTGTGTTTTCCGTTTTACTAAACATGATTTGTGTTTTCCTGTACAATAAATAAATATAATAATGTCACCACAACATTTCTCTATATCATGAGTACCAAAGTAACAGAATTCACATCGGGGCACTACTTAAGTCACCTAAACAGAAATAGATCTTACCGGGACTTCCTTTACGGGTGATACATTGGGCCAACGTGGTTGTCAAAATGGTTGTATCCACTACTGCAAATAGGGTTACCTATCAGAAAACCGAAACCTCGTTTCATAATTTTCATAACCTTTCATAACCTCGAAAGTAATTTTGCGAGGAAAATGTTTTTCTTTTAAATCTAACTTAACCGAACCTAATCGTGTCTTTGCGATAAACATTCGACACATCCAAAAGTACAACGGTTTCGTTATAATTCGGTTTTCGGGGTAATGAAAATTCGAACAAACGTTGAGTTTGTGATAGGTTACCGGCAAATAGACTCTCTTTGTAATACGAAGGTAACAAATGCGTTCGAAATAACAGATAAAAAGATATCAATCATCACAGGAATTTGCGAATCGAATTTTTGTTAATCTACGAAGAAATGCACGTCTCCTTAAAGTATGTTTCTCCGGGGTCACGGCCACTAAAGGGAATCCGCACACTGCGCTGGGCCTTCGGCAAGGTGAACAGTAATTTCCAATTTTATTGGAAAATGGAATTCAACAACATCGCTTAGAAATCGCACCTCTCTGGAATTGTGCCTTTTCACTTTATTCAATTTATAGTTTTGACTTATTGGATTTATATTTCTGTTGGTGTGATGAGTAAATATCTATTTATTTACTCTAATACATACAAATAGTACATAAGTGACGCAGACAACCACTATTGTTTAGAAATTTTAATATTGTTTTAAATACAAGAGAAAGAGAGAAAGGTATTATTATAAGAAATATTTAGTACCCGTTTAGCTCCTTGTGAAAGAGGTCATTTTTTCTAAATTATCATATGACGAGTCGTGCGCCTAATAGTAAGCTACACGACTGTCCATGACAGGTGCAGTGCCACACAGCTTTAACAAAGATCTGAGGGGCACTGCCACTGCGCCCGTTACCCTGAGACACAAGTTGAAGTCAGACACAAGTCCCATGTACCTGTAATTTCACCAATATTTATCCAGGGAAGTGCCACGCTAACTGCCATGTTATATATTTCTGCCGCTAAGCAGTAATTGTAAGTTTTACATCGCAAAGATCCGAGGTACACTTCCATTGTGCCCGTCACCTTGAGACATGAGTTGACAAATCCCATTCGCCAGTAATTTCACCAGCACCCTTACCCTTTAAAACCGGAACGCTGTAACGCTCACACTACAGCTTGATGGCAGAAATAGTACTTCCCTGGACAAACTCTTTCACTTTACAAGAAACTCTACCCCTACTAAATGTAACAAGAATAATAAGAACATCATACATTCACTCAGATGAGCTTTTAACGGCCTAAAATAGGTCTAACGTTTTTTAAAATAATATCACATAGGCCTGCACGCATGGATATAATTATAATGAGTTTATTATTTTAATACTTTCCCCATATTGTAATTGTTCACTCGTTATTAATTATGTTGAAAGTACCATACGTGACAAACATGTATGGTCCTTAGTGTTAAGCGACACCCCTTTAAGACAGAGCTTTAAACCGCAAAGATCTGAAGTGCACTGCCATAGTGCCCCTCACCCTTGGACGTCATTTGACAAGTCCCATGTGCCTGTAATTTCAACAGCACCCTTGCCCTTCCAAACCGGAATACAGTAACGCTCACATGCCTGACGGTAGAAATAGGAAAAATGATAATACTCAAACTCTTTCAGAAGCCTTTCGGAAAGTGCAAAAATTTGAACATGTTGCGTGCTACATGATTCGAGTGTGCCGTTCCGGCACAGTGCGTAGCAGCCTTTAAGTTGAGTCGACTCAAGGACCACGGGCGATGTATATAATTACTGGAAATTTCCTCAAGGGAAAGTCGAATAAAACGTGACAGTACCGCTAGGGTTTCTTTAATTACTTGCCAGTTACGAAGGTACTGACGTTTCTGGGTGATTAACAATCTTAGAGCTCATAAAATGTAAAGATGTTAACAGTAGTAATTTCGAGACACTAAATTAAACTAATTTGTTCACGTAATTGGAATAAAATACGCCTCAAACTATTCATTGTTAAATTAATCGAGTCACGCCTGTGCTGGTAAATTCACGTGATAAGAAAAGTGAAGGAACTAAAACCAGGACCCTAATTCTGGTAATTTAATTGAAAACAGTGGTCATTGTAATTCCAATAAGACTCCACTGGGACTAAGTTAGCAATTATAATAATATTTGTTATACTGATAAAATCTCGCTGCAGTGGCTTAGCTAGAGTGTCAGTGGAATGGTAATGATGGTATTGATTCATTGCCCGGTTCCTATAATCAAAAAACGATACGTATTGCTTACGGTCGGTACTCTTTTTACCAGGCGTAAGTCAAAACCGTTCCTATAAAAAACGTTTTATCAGTTAAGTTACCAGTAGTTCGCTACCTACGGATGGTAGGACCATGGACAACTAACTAATAGTCACGGATTTATATACTTCGTAAATTGGATCGCGCACTTCGATATACCAATATTACAAATTTATACCTTATTTTTGTTACGTTGAGGTTTATTTTAAATAAACATAAAAAACCGACACACGTGAGATAGCTCGATAGTGGTCTGTCCTTGTCTAATAAGTTGCCAACGCTAAATAAAATCTTCTTAGTCTATTAACCTTTTTAAATTTTGGTTAAATATATATACTTAAAGGTAATTTGCTTTTGATATAATAATACAAAAAATGTATATATGTATATCAACAATGAAACCTTCCATTATGAAGTAGCATATCAAATAAGTATACTAATTTGTATTGAAATAATGTTACTAGTTTTGTTATCCACAAAGCGGCCACATTGTCTGTAAAAACTAAAAAGCTAAAACTAGATGGCTGGCTGAAAAATGAATGAACACTCTATTAGAAAAAGACACATTACTACGTTGAAGCCTCTCACTCGGCTCGTTTTATTCGCTCAGTGCACGGTCCAGTTTTTATACAAGTCCATGCTAATAGTAAAGATAAAGTATGGGGCTGACAGTTCGTAGAGTTTCTATATTATTTTTGAAACGTCAACGAGCTATCAAAGTTACTAGCCGTTGTTAAATAAATTACCGCCCGAAGTTAGGCTCTTACACAGAAACACGATACGACATCGCTTCGTGGCACGATGCGACGTCGTGTCGTGGAAATCTACGACGAATAATACATGACACGACATCGCAACATATCACGACTCACGGCACGACGTCGTATCGTAGAAACCCAGGTGCGCTCCCCAGTGCCGCATTTATTTGTTATTCAATATTCAAAGATGACAGACGACACTGAGGTTGATTATTTAATGACCCTAGTCGAGGCGCTTCCTGTACTATGAGACAAAACATCAGAAGAATACAAAATCATCGTTGAATATTGAATAACAAAGGAATGCGGCACTGGGGAGCGCACCGTGAGTTTCTACGATACGACGTCGTGCCGTGCGTCGCGACACGTTGCGAAGTCGTATCGTGAATTTTTACATTGCTCGTCGTAGATTTCCACGATATGACGTCGCATTGTGAAATGATGCCGCGTTGTAGCACAACGCAATGTCGTATCGTGTTTATGTGTAAGAGCCCTTTGGCGTGGTGAAATGTTACGAATTTTGGTAATAAATATTAGAAATATGCCATGACCTGCTAACTCGACCTGTAGCCCAGTTATAAGAGCGACGCTACGGTACAGCGTGATCGTAGGTTCAAGTCTTGTCGAGTCGAAAGAATATGTGTTCGATATTTGTATTAATAATTATTAGATCAGGAATGTAATGAAACTGGTCATGACCCCGAAGGGTCGATTGTTGTACACAAGAATATTAACAAATAGACCTGGTAACCATCAGAGCAGACCACTCTGAGATATACATAAGTTGTTTTTTGTTATTTAATCATATTTTATTTTTTGAGTTCTTAGATTTCGCTGAATCAATCAGCCGGAAACTGTAAAGCGCAAAGCATTGGTTTGTTTGTAAAAAAAAACAAATATAATTATGTGAATTAGATCCGAATGAGTAGTTTCATTTACTACGTATTTTTATTTCTTGACATTTGAATTTTTAAATATTTGGACTTTTTAATTTATTTTCTTTACTGAATTTCTTGATATATTTATTTTCACAATTATAAATACAATTTTATTTATTTTACAAAAGAATATTCAAGGCCACCGAATAATAAATATCGGGGAGGAGGGGTGTAGACGGACATAAACATTTGAATTGACACAGTAAAATCTTAGTAACAGTAAACTTGTGAAAGAGTTTGTCCAGGGAAGTTCTACCGCCTTACCTATTTCTGCCGACAAGCAGTAATGTGACCATTACTGTGTTCGTGTTTCGGTGAAGAGTGCTAGTGAGATGTGCTACAGACATGGGACTTGTCAACTTATGTCTCAGCGTGACGGGTACAGTGGCAGTGCCCCTCAGATGTTTGTGATTCAAAGCTGCACTGCAACTGTTATGGACAGACGTGTTACCACCAGGTGCACGAATTGTTCATCCGCCACTTGGTATCATAAAAAAACATGTTTTGTTTAAACGATCGTTACAAAATTTAACTAATTAATCACGTTTCTCCTTAAAGACTTACCATATTCCCCGCGTCCATAAAATTGACGAGAAAACATATTAAACAAATATGTATAATGCGTTAATCAAATTCTGGCAATTACCGATTTCAGTGCACGATACGTGAATTGGTACAAGCAGAATATACGCATTAGAATGTTCCTAAGCTAATTTTAATTAACTTTCTTTTGTTCACGAAGTTTTGTTCAAATTCTGATTGGTTTATCGATTTGATTTCAATTTTGACTTGATTGGTTGTCGAGTTTAATTTAGATATTAATTATGTTTTGGCTTTTTTGTCAAGTTAAAACAAAAAGTTCGTTCCAATATTGTAGGAAACATTCGGTTTATTTGTAACATTTTAACAAAGGGACGGGAATTGTTGTTTATTTCTTTTTTGAATGAATTATAATTTGTTTCAATCTTATTAATATATAGAATGAACATTAATAATTAAATCTGACATTCTTGCACAATACTAACAATATTACACATACGTAATATTTTTCTTTATTTTATTCTGCCAATGTTAGTAACTATGTTTCTAATATATACCAAATGGTGCAAAATAGATCAATTTAAAAAAAATACTAAAAAATTACTGCCTTTCACTCTGGCCAACAAGGATGCCATTCTCTTGCGAACGACTGCCTGAAAACTATCAATTCTAGCCTCCGCGAACATCCCTGAGGCATTACAGTGTCGAGGCAGCCCCAGCAGTCCTCTCACGACGTTGTTGAATTGGACACGCAAAGTACTGTATGCCTTTTTTAGTGTAATTGCTCCACAGGTTGCACGTGTATAACAATATGTTTTGGAAAGGGTGACTTTAACCTCGTATGAGCACCGTGCAAACCTGCGGGCCAGCATATTGCACCTTACCGCCAGCGCCCTGCGTTCCCTCTCCAGGTTAACATGATCTGTTAAATTTCCCGTGGCCCAGTAACCCAGATACTTGAACTTGGTCACTTTCTCTAGTCCATTACCATTTAGAATGACTGGTGGTACTGAATAGGTTTTGGTACCTGATTTGAACACCAACAGTTCACTCTTTTTAACATTGTAGGTATCTAAGTCCATTGGCCGCGTCAAACCTTTCACCACTTTTTAGACAACTGATTGAAGGGCTCAGAAGTACTATGTCATCTGCATAACTTATTTAAACAACCATCTATTGAACAGCCTACCCCGGTACTTCTGAGATCCTCAATTATGTACTTATCTACCCATGACGTGTAATAAAACACATTAATACTATTAATAACCGCTTGAAAAACAGTCAAAGGTGGCAATAATGTAATGTACCATACAACCATGCCAATTAATTTTAAATCATCTCAGTTGTGCGTCTATAATGTCAATGGCAAGATTTTGTACATTTGGTATTTTTTTCATACAAATATAAGCGCGCATTTGACCTCCCATCTCACCTGATGGAAAGTGACTAATGTAGTAATAATGCCTATTCACTCTTGCCTTAAAAAGGTCCAAGTTATAACGTTCAGGGAACAAGTAAATTAGGGAACAATATAAATGTGGAAGCGTAACGCTTCGTGGGAATCCTTGGAATATCCACAGGATAGGGCTAGAATCCAAGCCTCCGTCTAGTCCCCCGAAGATGGAAAGGGGAAGGCGGAATTAAATCGTGTAATTCCAAAGCACATTTTGCGTGATATATCCTGTAAAATACCGATAAGCATTCTGCTAAAGTAGTGGCTTGTCAGTAGCTAGTGATGGGTTAGAATAGAAACATGATAGCATTTAAATACGGTTTGCGTTTACAAAGAATGCTAACAGCTAGCCATCGAACTACAATTCAACTGCTATTGCGCATTTTTTTTCAATGGCGGTGGTACGTTGATTGAATACGCTACTACGTCTACTAATAATCTATACATTTAATTTAAAGTCTAAATTGCTCATTAAACGAGAACATAATTAAGATACGCATAGAAGTTGCGGGCTTTATTGACTGTCCGGAATTGCTATCACAATATTATCACTGAGAGTTCCCTCTAAGTATCTTATAAACAATTCACTTTTGGTTCTACCTCCGGCCCGAAGTAACTACAGACAAAATGAGTTTATGTGGCGTGCAAGCAATAATTTTAATATTTTTAACCGACTTCAAAAAAAGGATGAGGTTCTCAATTCGACTGTATTCTTTTTTGTATGTATGTTACGCGATAACTCCGGTATTTGTAAACCGATTTTCATGATTCTTTTTTTGTTGGAAAGAGGATACCTCCATAGTGTCCATAGTTCATTTTGAAGAAAATCATC
>NW_020653713.1:4319948-4351443 GCF_003589595.1 Hyposmocoma kahamanoa
CCCGTCACCATGAGGGACTTGTCTACTTACCTATGGGTCAGGGTGACGGGCGCAGTGGAAATGCTGCCAAATTTCACAACTCGTTCATCCCGATACTTGGAATCATAAAAAAATGAAACTTAAAAACACAAACAATTAACCTGATATTAATTCATCCAAATCAAAGAAACTGCGAACGCATCGTTTGAAAAATCTACTTATTCATAAAAATGCGTAAACACAGTCGTCACCCTCTGGATTCGTTCAAAAATTGAGTCCCACAGGAACAGAGACACCCTTTCGGTAAACATCCAAATCAATTATGCGAGAGGACCATCAATCTACCCCCTACAAGATAGTGATGTGCCTTTTCAAAATTAAAAAGTTTCATCCGAATATACTTGTTAAAATATTCATTTTCAGTGTGAGGAAATCTCTTCGAAGAAGTTTGACGAAACTTCGTATGTGAAGATCTTTCAAATTAGTCTATATTGCTGCCGCCTGCTAACTAATTTTAACTGTTTTTTGAATTTTGTGCTCTATTTTTTGCTATTTAAAACGCATATTTAACCATTTGTCACTGCAGCTAAGTGACAAATGGTTAAATATCGGTTTTAGTTAGTGGACGGCAGATTTACAAAAGTTACATTTAAAGTTAGTTAAATTTTGAATATGCATCATGTGGCTGTAGTAATTGTTACTTTATTAACCGACTTCAAAAAAGCAGGAGGTTCTCAATTCAACTTTTACAATCAAATTGCTTTGATTTGTGGACCGATTTTCATTATTCTTTTTTTGTTGGAAAGAGGGTACCTCTGATATGGTCCAATTTATTATTATTTAATTTCATTATATATCATTCACTTACAATTATATGGACGTCGGGTCCGCGCTAAAAAGTGTCCGAACTTATAGAGCGTTAAAATCGTATACAGTTCGACTGACAGCGAAGCAAGCAAAATTAGACAGTACTGCGATGACATTACAATTTAAATTCAACGTTTTAGCTTTTTCATATTCCTTTACATGTCACTACGTTTAAATAGGTTGACTTGGGACATTTATTTCGTGGTTTTTGTATTATACCCGTCGTCCATTTATTTGTAAGTCAATGTTATATATACATAATTTATTATATATTAATTTCAAGAAAATATTCCACCTCTAAGGGTGGCAAACTAAGGGATGAATCCGGTTTCGAGCACTTTCACTCGGAAAACGTGGGAAGTCCCCCAACCCGCATTAACTCTAACTTAAACCCACGCCTGAGAGAAAATCTGTGTCCAGCAGTGGACGAATAAATGGGTTGATGTACAATTGTTATTTCCATTCACGTTGATTTGAAGAATGTACCAACTTCATTTAACAATAATTTGAAAGACTTAATACACTCTTAAAAATCTGCAAAATTGCTTTTGGGATATACAAGCAAAATCAGATTTTTTTTCTTGGTTTGTGTATTCATACATTTCGTTTGTTCCACTCAAATGATTCAGTATCACTAAGAGCAACTTCCCTAGTTTAAAAACTGTTTGTCATCGACTGTACATTATTTCTGATCCCGCTGACTGTTCCCTCAAATCGCTGAAAAACATACATCATTGGAAAAACGGATCACAAAGTGACGAATCACAGGAAGTGACGGATCGTGAGTGGAAAATATTTTGTTACCCCCCCACTTGCTTAGACTGAGGTGACAGACATGCCCTTAATGTTTTTAAGTGACAATGTTGTTCCTCATGACGATCATAATAATTTTGATTTATTTTAGATTAGAAAAGGAACACTGCTTTTTTTAAAGCGACTTGAAAAAAGGAGAAGGTTCTCAATTTGACTGTATTTTTTATGTGTATGTTAGACGATTTCTCCGGCATTTGTGAATTGATTTAGATGATTCTCTTTCTGTTGGAAAGAGGGTAGGTACCTCAGTATTGGTCCCAATTAAACTTGAAGAACCTATTCCACTTCTAAGAGTGGCAAACTAGGGAATGAATCCGGAGTCGCACACTTTGCGGAAACTGATTTCATTAAAACTTTGCACATAGATAATAATAATAACATAATAATAATTATTATTATTATAATAATTATAAAAAAGTTATAATTATTATGATACCAAATGATACACCCATCCATAACAGTTGCAGTGTCACTCATAGCTTCAAAATGCAAATAACTGAAGGGCACTGCCACTGAGTCCGTCACCCTGTGACATCAATTGACAAGTTCCATGCGTCTGTAATTTCACCAGCTTCCTTACCCTTCAAAACCGGAACGCAGTCAGGCTCACATTACTATTGGGCGGCATAAATAGATACGGTGGCAGTACTTCTCTGAACAAACTCGTTTACAAGGAGCTCTAATCTGGGCTCGCACCTCTGAGTTTCTCGGAATTTATGATCGAAATTTACCATGACCTTTCCAGTGGCGGGCGGAATTGCGGGGTAAACCTGAATGAGAGTAACATGGGTCTGTAGGGAATAGCACAGGAACTTATACCCAGCAGAAGGTGAAGTTAGGCTGTATATGTTGATGATTCCGATGAAGGAATACATCAACCCTCGGAAAATGTGTTAAATCCCCGCATTAAAATGTAAATGGGTTGTTGTTGATGACTTTGCTCAAGATGAACACAGCACGAGTAACAAAAGCTAGACTGAAACCAAGAAAATAAACACAATACGAGTACATTTAGAAAAGTTTAATATAACACATAACGTAGGTATCTATCTAACAACGGGTAACTACTTTCTAACTTGTAAAAAATTAAAAGTAACCATTGCAGCACCATACACGTAACTTTATGACGTAGCACATCAGTCATACATAATAATTACATATTATAGTTGCCCATGGAAAGGTTATGAGAGTCATGCAAAACAACCGTTTTAACCATACACCTCGTACCTGAATCATATATGACACCTCGTGTTAAATTATATGGCATGAAAAATTCGTCACAATAATGTCAAACAATATATACGTCGATGATTCCCAAAGTGGTGAATATCGACCCCCCAAAACTGCAATCTAAGGGGTCTAAAACTATTAACTAATCGAAAAAAAAGGAGTACATGAGTGGAACTCATTTAGGTGGCTCGTGATCAAAATTTTAGCTTTCCATAAATGTAGGATAATCCACATTATACAAATAGTTGCTCTGGAAGCGATATTTCAACATAATACTTTCTGTGTATGTGTAACAATCGCGAAAACCTAAGAACTCGTATTACAAAATACACATGAATTAGATATGAAGTATAAATTACAAACAACAAACAAGATTTTATGCTAAATAAATGTATAGAATTTAACGTATTTTTATAAAGTTTCTCCGCGTACAGTTAAACTAGTAAAAAATGCGTAACACCGTGTCAGCTGTCAAATACACATTTGAAGTTGGAATTTGTAAAAAAATGTATATTAGAAAGGCAAGAGGTCTACGAAAACCAGAATTAATTGGCACGTGCTCTACGAGACAAAAAAAGTTTGGCATCTTTGAACTAAATGAATACTTTTTTTAGATAAAATCAATGATCTTATATACAACATAAAACCGCTATGTACTGCAAAAATAGTATACTAGATATGAATACTATGTTTACAGTAGTTGTAAGGTTAATTGTGACAAAAATATACCTAGTAAATTTTTATGTTCTAAGCCATGTACAATTTCGTTTGTTTTATTTTTTTACAACTAATGTTGTATGTGTTGTCATTTAAGCCACGATAGATAAAGCAGACTTACGTTGTTCTTTCTCTTTTAAATTTAATAAATTCAAGCCAAGAAATGAATCAACAAAGTAACATCGACGATCCGATTGGTGAATTTTGTTCACATTGACATTTTGCATAATTGTGACTGACATTGTGCACTGAATGTTTAATTTTAATCGTATCTTTAAATTGTATTCAAGCTTTATAAATGTTATCGGTGCAATAATATGGCAACATAGCAATCTAATCGCCATTTGAAAAAAAAAATGTGTTAATGGCCGTCACAGATATTATGATGTTAAATAAGTGAAATAAATATCTAAAAACAAAGAATCAACGACAAGCCAAAATCATTATAAAACTTAAATAGTGACTGATAAACCTCACTTTAGGCGTTATTACCATTTACTGAACTCCAAAAGGGTAGTGGTACGAGATCCTGGGCATGTCGTTGGGAACGTAGTGCAAATCCTGATATGCCTTCACCATCATCTGTTGGTTCACCACAGCGAATGGCCTTGGGGATATACTCTCAATCGACGGCAGCGGCCTCAATTCTAGACTTGGCAAAGGTTCCTCCTTGGGTCTGGATACTGGCACATAAGTCGCCTGAGGCATAGAAGGAACTGTATAACTGATCATATTATTATACATTAACTGGTCAGGGTAATTCAAAGACATATGATAATTGGTATCTACTCTTGGTTCTATCTCCACGAAAGCATCTCTTGTAGTATATATTGCTGGATTAGAAAACGGTGTATCAATTCTATTCTTCCGTCTAGGACGGTATTTGTAGTCTGGATAATCCTGCATATGTTTTATTCTCAAACGCTTGGCTTCGTCGATGAAAGGTCTTTTTTCTGTTTCGCCCAAATTCTTCCACTCCAAGCCTAGACGCTTGGATATCTCAGAGTTGTGTAGTTTGGGGTTCATTAATGATATCTTCTTACGTTGAAGCCGTGACCACACCATGAAAGCGTTCATTGGTCGTTTTATGTGATACGGGTTGTTGTTTCTTGTTTTCTGATTTTGCTTCACTGGCGTTGTTGGTTCCATTTGACATGACATTTTAAACTTAATTTAACGCTAAGAAAGCTAAATAAACGTTTCCTTTTCTGGGAATTCTTCATATGAACATTTACTGTTCCAAATCCATCAAAATGTTTCTAATAACTCTTTATGCTTTTCGCCACTAAATACTGTTTCGTTTTCACTATAATCTTGTCTTCCACGAAAGAACTTCTAGCAATCACTTTCACAACGTCAAAATTCAACAAAAACCGCTATAATCGCTATCTTCACCCATTTGTTCACTTGAAATTGCACTTCAAGTCGGGTGTTCCAATTACAAGAAATCAGCTGTTCAATATAAATCAGACAACTAAAACCCTGATCAGACAAGCGGCCAGATCCTGACTGATTGATGGTCAGTTTCGAAGTCAACTAAACCTGAATGCTGTCATTAGACCAACAATGGGCCAGGCACAATTGGAATGACAATTTTCCATGTATTATTCGCCGGTGAATAAAGAGCGGCGACAATGCTCTGATTGCTCACAAATTGTCAAATGATACTGCTGTATGTTTTGTCCGAGGCGCGCCTGCGACGTCTATTAAAAAGATGTAGGGTTGGAACAAAAACTAACTTTTTTGTTATTGTAGAGTAATTACGCTTGTCGATTTTTGAGGTTAGTTGAGGTTATATTTCGGTAAGACAAGATATCTCATGAAACTCAACTAGATTATTAATCAAAAGCTACCTTTTCCATAGAGGATCATAAGAATTCTTGTAAATATACATAACTGAAATAACATTTACAACACTTATTGAAAAGATTCATTAGACGGACCTTCACAGCAACGAAACGTATGGCTTATAAACCCAATGACTGAACACTGCAGATCTAAGTCTCCTATAAAATATGAAAGTGACCCAGCAACGGAAGTGTTTTCCCTAATGTAGGTCACAAATCCAAGGTCACATTACGAGTACTTCCTGTATTCAAACACACCTTTTATGGACATTTATTTCTATTGTATTTCTATTATAGCACATAGAGGAGTGGGCCATGCTTTTGTAAGTATAGAACTATTGCTATACATACCATTGAATGTGGCGCATTAGATTTGATTTGTTTGCACTAGGCTTGGCTATTGTACGTTGTGGATTGGATTTAATTCCTTTCAAGCACAATAGGATCTAAAATTGAAGCTTAATTCTTCGCTGCACCTTTAATTCACTTCTTTTATACGAAAGAAGCTTTAAATAATATTAATTTTTTACTGAACTTAATTAAAAATTTAATTTAACAGAATATTCCAACAACAAAATTACTGTTTTTTATTGCTGAAGGAAAACTCAACTTTGCCGCTTTTTTAACGTTTGGTAGACTATAGCTAGAACATTATGAGAGACATTATGTTACATTATTTTTACAATAATAAAAACCTTTCAACAAAAATTCAACCTTTTACCGCCATCTCATAGTGTAAAAACGCACTAAGCACTTACCACCCTATCCTGTGCAATGTACCGCAACCTATTGAAATAAAATAGAACTACGTTGTACTTTAGTACAATTTATCATGCTTCACAAAGTGATGCAGAAAATAACTGTAGATGGCACTGTCAGATATTAGTTCACCGCCTGCGATAGATGGCAGCAGCAGTATCATTTCATCGTGTCCATAAAGCAAAATTTTTGTGTAGTTGGTTTTCGTCATATGCTACTCAAATTATTTAAAAAAATGTTAATACTCATATAAAATTAGTAAAAAGCCAACGATACCGCGTATTCCGCGTGCGGTCACCCATCCAACCTACTAACCGCATAATACTAACCGCACCTGACGTTGCTTAACTTCGGTGATCGAACGCGAGAGTTATCAAAATTGGCAAACATTTAGATTAGGTACGTTTATCATAATCATTGTCTATATAATTATTTTATTAATATACATTGACTTACAAAAGTCAATGTTAATATAATAAAGTTGTATTGTAAATCGGATTCACCACGCCACGCAGGGGTTTGATTCCCGGGCCTTAAGAAATATTTCCTTGTGCAGAACTATGAGTGTGTACGGACTTGTGCTTGGTACATCTGAAGCAACTGTCCCGGTGTGAATTAACGCGTCACCTTGGAAAGGATGCCAAGCTTCCTGGCTGTATTTTTACCATAGACTCAATGTATCTTCCGACGTTCAGATTGGACGACAGGTCCATTCCAAGTAGCTGGAGACGGTCGGTTATCGCTATATGGACTATATGGTGTAATACAAAAACCACGAAAAAAATGTCCCAAGTCAACCTATTTAAACGTAGTGACATGTAAAGGAATATGAAAAAACTAAAACGTTGAATTTAAATTGTAATGTCATCGTAGTACTGTCTAATTTTGCTTGCTTCGCTGTCAGTCGAACAAACGAAGACTAAAGCGTGAATGACGCTCTGTATACGATTTTAACGCCCTATAAGTTCGGACACTTTTTAGCGCGGACCCGACGTCCATATAATTGTAAGTCAATGCATGTGGCACGCGCTTTTATCTAAGTCACAACTGCAAGAGATTTCTCATGAAACTTTAATGGCAATTTGGCATGCTGTTTAAGATGCACAAGGCCGCCTAACATAGTATCTATTATGTCTTCTATTTTCTACAGATAACGTTTATTAAATAAACTCTCTATAATACAAAAGAATTTCCATAAGAAGTAATTTTTCAAGAAAATAACGAATGAAAAGGCGAAACAACCAACAAGCATACCACTTTGGCAGTCGTAAACCTGTGGTTTGTAAATCAGCGGCGTACAGAGGGAGTAAGCAGTCGTCACCATATTTATGGAAATAAGACGCTCCTCCATAATAGAAAACACAAAAAGAGGCCGGCGATATAAAAAGACTTTTACAGGCTACGATTTGCGAGGTCGTGAAAATATATAAGAAAAACTTTTTATGCTGTTTTGAGAAATGTATCATAATCTCCCCACGCCACACAATATGATATTTTTGAGTTATTTGAGGATGAATAAAGAGATTTTCGAATTTTTGTTAAATAAAGTGGAACCAAAAATAACAAAGCAAAGCACACAGGTGCGTGATAGCATTTCTACAAATTTTTGGCTTTATGAAGAAATTATTACGGCTTATGGTCTCAGAGGATGGAAAAATATTAAGGAACTTACGGTACAGTGTTTGTCCATTCATGCACCTGGCAATACTCGTTCGTCCCGTCACCCCTTAAGAACAAAAAATAACTACAATGATCATTTTAAATTTGGAGAAGCATGTTGCATGTCATAATCGGCCTCTAATTACTGAAATAATATTCCACCACCTATACGCAACGAGACAACCAAACCCAAATTCAAATCACTGTACCGGCAACACCTACTCTCACGTGTTTGTATTCTTTTCCGTAACCAGTCTAGAATCGAATTTTGTTTTTGCTTTGATCTACTCACATTATATGTATGCATTATACGTACTAAATACATTCTACAACATTAAACCTAGTTACAATCACAATTCACTCCTACAGCTGTAATTATATGCACACTCGCCCATGCACCTACATGTCAAACAGGTTGTTTTATTTTATTATGCACTATTTACACTTTACTATGTATATTATCTCAATGTATGGATTTACACATAGTCGCTATATTTTTCCTTTCAAATAACTTAATCCATCTCGTTCGTCCTGACTAAAAACCAGCGCCTTAGGAAACTTTGGCATATGCTGAGTCAGCGCCCTTTCACTGCTATGACAATCATGTTTTTTCTTTTAAGCTTAATCTGTATTTTTGCTACATCAGTGAATAAAGTGCTTATCTATCTAGGTATCTATCTATCTATCTATCTAATCTTGTTCGTCATGGGGTGACATGTCCTACCTGAGTTCGGCTATCATTATGGCAATTTGGGTCCGTGAAGGTGCGGCTCGGAACATTCCTATGGTACTCATATTGAACCAATCCAATCTGCAAGATTTTGAAGCCATGTTGTGGTTTTTCTGCGGTCCAGGATTTTTTTCCTGCACAATAAGTTGCAGTAGAGAGTACTTATCAGTCCTCATGATGTGCCCGAACTACTGCAGCTTCGTCCTTTCATCTCCATCCTTTCCATCTATCTAATAGGTTAATATAACTCATAATAACAAAGGACGACCGTAACAAATTTTCAAACCATATGTTGTACAGTTCTTACTTTATACTTTATTTGTTTTAGTTTATTTAGCCCTACCCATCACACACGACAATTTTTATTTTTATTCTAATAGTAACTTGTGGATAATGCTGTTGATTGTACGTGTACCTATGTTAGAAATATTTAACTCTGATTGTAAACATTTCATGTACATTTGTTTGTTATCCCTGAAAAATAAATAAATAAAAAAAATAAATAAAAAAAAAATTCAAAAACAAAAAAAAATATATTACAAATTGTACTACGCTCTAAATACAATGGCTTTTGTAAATTCCGCATAACAATGAAAATGTTGACACGGTGTAATACCACGATTTCTAATTCACGTTAGAAAAGAAACACAAACTTACCTCGAAATTTTACAAGAAAAACACTGCATTCAATAGGTATTTTACGTATACCAATATTTTCTTTTATATCAACAGAACTAAATAAAACACGTATATTATACGATACATTTTCAAATGGCTCTAATTTTGTGAAAATATTAATTCTGAAATAAATCCATTGTGCCTGCCGCTCGAGCCAAGCAAAATAAACCGCGTTAGTACGGAAAAATTATATTTTCCGTTCGAGCCGAGGTTGTTAAATAAACAGAAAAATGAAGTCTTCAATGTTACATATAGTGTAAAGACACCTTAAGTCCTAACTTATTGTTATTGCCGATTTGAGCCTCAGTTTTATGCGGGCGGCCCTCCACTGCATCTATTTAGGTTTATATAGATTTATTGGCCGATACTTGCCAAGTAAACGGTGGTTCTCTGTAAATAGCATTTAACTTTGTTATTTATTTATTAGTTCGTTACATCGGTTTTTATGACGGGAATCTTATTCACGGTGGAAATGTAATTTGCCTATATATGACAATAATCATGTCGTCATCAACTCATTATATGCCCCACTGCTGAGCATGTGTCTTCTCTAAGAAGACGGTTTGGGTTATAGTGTGCTATGCTGCCTTAATGCGGATTGAGAACTTCACTCGTAAACACGACACTTTTTTTCGCTAGCAAGAAGTATTGGTATTAATAATAATCATAGATAATCTACATTATAATTTCACTACTGAGCATAGGCCGTTAGTAGTGCAATGCGCAAAGGGAAGCGAGCGTGCCTACAGATCCCGTACCTCTCTGGAAAATAGGAAGAGTACTTTACGTGCACCTGGGATGGCTCACCCGAGGCACTGGCCTCTTGAGAACTGAATGAAGTCAGTGACAACGGTCTGTGACAAACCCTGCAGGTACACTGGCTGATATGTGGTCATATCCTGAACTAAGAAGGGTCCGGTGCATGCACAGGTCATAGTGCCCTTCTCGTGTGCCTTAAAGGTCGGTAGGTTGGGTCACTATAATCAAAACTAATGTAGAAAGATCTGGGGCTGCTGGCCCAATGAGAATTAGGACCTTCACACACATCATTAAATAACTTTGCAGATGTAAACAGGTTTTATACAGGATATTTTCCTTCACCGACAACCTCAAATTTCAAATTATACTTCGCGAATAAATTCCGAGAAAATTCATGGATGCAAGCCTGGATTCGCTCTGCTTGAGAAACGGTAGGTCAAATCTAAAAAACTCGGACCCACTTTGGATGTCGCCTGTGCACTTCGTCCGATTCAAATCCGAGATTCAAACACGAATTTCGCTTCTACATCTAGAGATAAAATGTGACATTTCGGACCGTCATTTCTTGCATTCGGAACAGGGGGTCTACTCTTGCTCTCCGTCCGACATTCGTCCGAAACAATTAGTGTCAAAAAAAATTCTTGACAATATTACAACACTTCAGATATTACACAATTATTTGTGATTTCAAATTGTGTCCACATTTTCATTTAATACCATCGAGTATATAACCAGAAATAGAGACGTAATAAGGGCCAACACATTAGCGATACAGCTCTTATAAATATCAACTCTCGTTTGCACTGAAATATAGACAGGCCAACTACTGACCTGTGTGTACGTCTCCGTATATTCCAAAAAATATTCTGTATTTATTGTAATAAAGATAATATCTCTAACAATGCCGTGCTGTTCTATTCGGTGGTGTGGGAAAAACAGCAAAACTGAATCACATTTCATCGGTAATTAAATATTAAATATGTAATTTTGCAATTTTCGTCCATTATAGCAAAGCTCAAGTTAACTGGTATTTTTGAAGTGAAACAGTTGACGACACCCATTGACGGCACCCGTCAATTGTTTCGAACTCGGGCTGGCCAATCGGAGCGCAATTGTCACAGTAATGATATGGCAGAATAGTTTTCAAACAAATTAAATGACATTTCGTCTCTATTTCTGGTTATATACTCGATGTTTAGGATATACATAGTGAAGCGGAGATAGTTTCAATGGTATACTATATTAATATTGTTCCCGAGAAATGACCATGTATTATATTGCTGAAATATAAAACAAAACCAAAATCCAACGATCACAATTCACTTGAAAATAACGAAAGCATAAAAGATAAATACGACGTTGACAATTAAATATAATGTGTCAAAATTTTAGACTTTCCATAGTATTCCAAAGGACATGTTATATTGACATATATAAGTCAGACGTTACATGCAAGTAATTGATGCATTTAGACGTTGAAAACATATACGTTTTATTATCTTTGTTTAACTACTGCGTGCCGACGTAAGCCAAACAAGATAGCACATTGATTTATGTCAAACACATGAATCGAAAATACGTAACGTCATCTTAAATGCCAACTATCCTCATTTTGCCATTTTTGAGTACCGTTTTGACATCAAATGTCAAAACAGTGTTTGACCAAACATTTTAGTGAATTATTCGCATGAATTGTAATGAAATGGACTAAAATATTGACAGTGAGAACAATTAAGTATTGATAAAAATGCGTCGCTGCAGCATTAAGGGGTGCGGCAGCAGAAAAAGCGGAAATCAACATACGGCACAAGTTATTTTTCAGCCTATAAATCATACAATAGCCCAAATATCTCATGTAATTAGACTCATTTAAGTAGTTCATTCATAAGTCTTGTCGAATTTTACTTTGGTTACTTTAGATTGCCTGTTTGTTAGTATATTATGATAATTGTTGATAACGATTATTATGAGATAGTGTTGTTCTAGTAAGCAGACGTATTATCGATATTCTGTTCTTAAAACAATTCACTACGAGGTTTTTATTATTTCATTATTGTTTTTAAAGTTTACCTACAAATAAAAAAAAGAAAGAATTGTTGGAAATTATAGGACTGCCGAACATAAACATTGGATCAAATACCATCTTCGTTTGTTCGCTCCATTTTGAAGAGTCAAATTTTAATAGAACTTTGAATGTAACTAGATTACATGATAATGCAATTCCATCGTTACATTTATTGGTAAATAACTTTATATTTAATTTTGATTAAAGTGGCTCATTACTTGCCCAGTAATAATAGCCTAGTATTAATCGGACTTTGATTACAGTAAACTATACAAATTTGCAAACACAAAAAACAGTTTCAACATTCAAGCCATACATTTGCATATCGATATTGACTTATCTACGATTATGGTACAACACTAAATCCGCCATATGTGTGGTACAATTTTGGTAAGTAGGTACGTTTATTCCGTAGATAGGGCAGCTCCTTTCCTTTATTTTTCTCCATCCTCTCAGGTCAAAATAGCAATAAAAATAGACAATTAAATGTAAATTCCGGAAGTGCGTCATGCAAATGACAATTTCCTGGGCGAGCCTTTTAACACTCTATTTCGCTTTTATTTTTTTCTCAATAACTAATAAAAAAATTATTTTAAAAAATTAAGATGATGACAAAACATGGGTATACAAGGGCAAATTTTATAAAGGGCTCGTTAGAAAAATGTGCTATTGTCAATTAAGAAGGACCACTAGCCTCTCTTATAGAATCTCACCATGACCAACCCTGAGCCAAAACATGCAACGACCAGCAGCGACCTTTACCATGTCCTCGATCCATCTGATGATGGATTTTCCGATGTCACATATTTGGTTAAAAACCCGTCCCAACCAGCATTGGACCAGCATTACAGGCTACGGTCCTCTCAAAAGGAGACCAGTGTCGGTAAGGTCGTTAGTGATAACGGTGATGATTGACAATAAAAAAACTAACTAGGATGCGATTAAAGAAACCAGGGTAATCTTAATATCAGGGTGTCATATATCGGCGATTACGCGGTCGGTTATCTGATACCAGCTATATGTGTGAAGGGATGTGAAGGGTTTTATTTCGCCAAACGGCGAAGTAAAACCTCGTTATTAGAAAAAACAACGAATTTCCCCTTATTTGTTAATTATACAAAAATTGCGAGACAGAAGGTCCGGTGGACCCTGATTGCAACCTGTTCGCAACTGAGTCAATACAAATCGTACTAGACTGCGCCACCGGATAAGAGGGCGAGCTGAAGGCTCATAACATAACCCGTAGAATCAAATCATACAATTCTTTCTTAGCTATTTGATGTTCAGAGGGAAAATCTTAACATCGCGATTCAGAATTACATTAAAAACGGTCAATGCCATCTAGCGGCAAATTGTGGAACTAACGTTCCGCAACAATATTATGTCGTATGTGTATTTTATATGGGTCATGTTTCCTGAATTAAATGAATATATAAAATATAAATAAAAACATCCTTTATACAAGATACTGTGTGACAAACAAATACGAATAATGCTAAATCGAACAGAATAGAAAGGAATACCCCGCCTCACGCTATATTAGAACGTCTCATGTTACGTGTTCTACACATGAGATAACGTCTTAAGATTTTTAATTCTTGTTATTTAGAATACCTCCTTACATTAGATGAGACCTGTATTTTGAAAGAGACAAGAGAAAATAATATCGTTTTTGATTATCGGCGATTTTTCTTGAGTTTCACGAAGCTGAAGTTGCCGACCAAAACCTATGTTGCCATAAAACTAAGAAATAACAACAAAAATATTTTTTTTTACAATATCAAGTGACGGGACGAACAAGTCGTGCGCCTGATGGTAAGCTGATAATATCGGGAAATTAAAAAGAAGTCATACAGTGGTAAGAAGTCTGAAATCAGTGATAATCATACAGTACTAAGCTCTTTAGATAAGGTTATAAGTTAAAGTTTTTTTCCCCGGTGTTCCTCCTACCCCACCTAACCATATTATTGAACAATAAAATTATATAACTTTGTATTGATCTCAGGACCATAACGCGGTGTGCACCGAAGCGTCGCTCGCCAGTCTTTTTGTTGCTATTGACACGATATTTTTATTTCCTACCCGCTCAATGCAAAGCGCTTTGTTGTCGCTTTACATAATACTACGAAGAAATTATATTCTGTAAATCTTATAAGCGTAAGAATAGTGTATCTATCCATAAACGTTCTTCTGCTCGCTATAGGTATTCTCTGAGAAGACAGTTAACGAACGAGTGAATAATAGTTTAGTTAAGTAGTAGAGTTCCGTGTGAAAGAGTTCGTCCAGGGAACTACTGCCACCTTAACTATTTCTGCCGCCAAACAGCGACGTGAACGTTACTGCGTTCCTGTTTATAAAGGTCCTATAAAGGTGATGATGAAATTATAGGTACATGGGACTTGTCAACGTATGTCTCATGGCGTCTGACGCAGTGACAGTGCCCCTCAGATCTTTATGAGTTAAAGCTCTGAGTGGCACTGCAACTGTTGCACTTTCCACCAGGCACACGACTTGTTCGTCCCGGCACTTGGTATTATAAATAATAATAATAATAATCACGAAGTTTCCCGACCTGGCGCACAAGATCACCGACATGTGGGATGTGGCCTCCACTGAAATAATCCCAATTATTTTGTCCGCAAACGGGTTAATTCCAGTCAGCCTTTCTAACAGCTTGAGGCGGTTGGATTTCTGTGGCGTGTCGCTTCTAGCACATATGCAGGTAGTCCTGCTTCATACGGCACGTATTGTTTGCCGGTTCTCGGAGAGTCTAAAATAGATATAATATTAATAACAAAATATCATTTAAATCAGGTAAGTGTTTATATGTGTTTATAATCATTAAAAATACAAATTAATTTACATTTAAAAAAGAATCGACACAAAATTGTGTACTCCGAAAAATCACTATCTGTGAGGTTCCTGTAAAGGATCCGAAACGTTGGTTTTTTTGAAAAAAACAAATAAACGCTATTTAGATTCGAAAAAATCGTTTAATTTTGCGAAAACAAAGAACTCTAAACGTTGATCCGAATCCAACCGGATCGAAGGAAATTTTTCTGAGTGTTCGATCTTTGTATTAATAATTATAAGTTATACTATTATCACGAACTAGTGGAGTAATTTCACAAAAATAATTCATTAAAACCATCATGATGTTCAAACATAATGACATTCAATAAACTTAAAAATTTAATAATTTTTAGCAGCCTGTGTGACAAAGTACGAGTAAAAAAGATTGGAATTATATATTCATCGCTGTCACCAAGTCAGTGCTCTAGCCCATAGTTACTATGATATGACTTAGGACTCCATATTATCTCGTAAGATTTTGAAGCTCCATTATACGTTTACTTCCAACGTTTACTTACATCCTTCCCGTTAAGTCATAATATAGGTATCGCTTCAAAGAATGTTGTATTAAAACACCAAATACTACCAAATACGTCCTGTACAATTAAAACTTACACCATTTTCAAAAATCTTTTTAAAACACTCAAAACCTTTTAAACACTTTTCGTACATCTTTTGAAAAAATATCACGTACAAAATAAATATTATACATGTATTTTGTCATAATACGAACAATTGGAAAGGAGTAAATGTGACAAACGGTGGAAAACAAAATTTCTTAGAACGAAACAATAAGGTAAGAACACGTAGCCGTAGGCTGTACACGTTCTACGGACGGTGTTATTGTAGCTGGCGGCTACGGCGACAGGGCTACGCACGTAGCGCCTTTCCTCAAAAATCTTTGCTATACATTTTCTTCAGTACCGGCAGGCTATGATGGCCGTTTTGACAGATTACATTAGTGAGGTCAAATTGCAATTCATTATCGAAAAAATATAATATAAGAGTCGCATCTATAAGTTTTTAGGTTTATAACTAGTATTGCAAGGGGCAGGTAATTAAAAAGTTTTAGTAAAACAAAAATAAAAATGTTTACTTAATATATCGTCAATTCGAAACTGCTTTGTTTTGCATTGAGCCTTGACGCAAGTTAGCCGGATGTAGAAGTTGTGTTGGACAGCGATCTATATAAGTGACGAGAGTCTGAGTGACGATCGCAATGGATATCATTTTTAACCGACTTCAAAAAAGGAGGAGGTTCTCAATTCGTCTGTATGTTCTTTTTTTTTGTGTGTATGTTACGCGACAACTCCGGTATTTGTGAACCGATTTTCATGATTCTTTTTTTGTTGGAAAGGGGGTATTTCCACAGTGATCCCATTTCATTTTGAAGAAAAGCATCCACCCCGAAGGGTGGCTGTTCACGCATGAAGATTCATTTTTATAAATAGCGCCTAACTTTAATTTAGGAGCAATTACTTTACTGGTTGATTTTGCTATTTCTCCAATTCAAGGCGTTTTTCTCTCAATATACTTTGAGTAGTGAGAACAGATTTTTATTATCTCCAGTGTCAAGTCCTGTATAGTGGCGAACCGGGGGATATTTCAATAAAACTTAGCAAATAGACGTAATTCCACTTACTTTTGAAGTCGGTTTTTTTAGTACTCTGTACTGAGATAATGTTTTTAAAATTTCGTATTTCGAAAAACAAATGCCGAGTTGTGTCGTAAAATTATACATCCATAAATTTTACTGCAGGTCACTATTGACAGCAATGTACATGACTTAACTCCTTCAACATAGTTATGAATTAATACGAAACTTGATGAGCGGACAAACGTCAAAACCGCCATTATAGCGTGCCGGTACTTTAGTAGGAAAATTAGCGTTATACATAAGAATAGAGTTTTGTGAAGATTAGGGTATTACTAAGTATCTAACAAATCACTGAACGTCAACGTAACTAAGTTTAAAATGTAACCTATGTGGTTATTGTTATCCAAAATAAATACCGGAATATCCATTCTCTTCGACAAAAGCTATCGCTGTAGGTACAGTCGTGGCGCAAAATGCCCGCGGCGGGGCGCCGATGCGGCAAAACGGCACATAACGCGATATTGTAGCGAGACCCCCAGAATTGTTTCAAGTCCACTCGTGAACAGAAGTGTTACAAAACCAACATTTAGTGTTTAAAACGACAGGCTTTTCAACATGGCACATGATCCATTTCTTTCACTCGTGTTGCTGCGAACATAGATTTCAACAAAACGCCGCTATTTTTTAAGTCCATATAAAACTCGTCAGATTTTAACACTTCAAAAATATAACACAAATAAAGTAATGTGGTGTAGGCTACGAAACTATAAATTTATTACATGCAAAAATATATTTCTTTTTGCTAAACACAAAGAAAACACATGTGATAGCCTTTTCTTTGCATAATAAGTCTTAAGTTTTTTTTTAAATATTATTAAGAATTTAGTTCCTTAAACATTGGATATGAAACATTTTTTTCGTACCTACCTAAATCGCGAGTGTTTGACATTCAGCAGTGACTGTGAGGCCTATAAAGTGTCCAAGATATTTTGATTTTATGAAAAATAATTTAATTCGAAAATATAGTATAATTTCCAATATTATTACTAATTTTACTATACGAGTATAACACTCTTTATTACTAAACTCGTGTATTTATTCAGAGTTCTGTGCTCAAGCGTACCTCGTCCAGAGGTAACAGAATCAGCGCGGTCGCTCTGTTTCAATTTCACGCGCCGGCACCTTTCAAATGGATTTCAGCTCGCCAAATGACAATTTTACTTTATTATATTGTATATTATAAATAATTTTAATTCAAAGTTATACATAAGTGACATTTTTTGTCCCCTATTTAATTCATAGGCAAAAAGCACCAATTACCTGGTATCTAGGAACTTCCCTAGACCACAGACCGGAACCAATATAGAAAGTTCATTTCGCGAATTGGTTTGCTGCCCTGCCCAAACAATGCCCACCATATAAACCGTCGGTCCATCGAGGTCATCAAAATAGCCGTTCTTTAAGACAGTCTCTTTTTGCAATACGAAGGTAATAAATGCAATTAGAAATGTACCAGAACTTATTTATAAACGAGATCTGCTAAATTGGGGCTATCAGCAATTGAATCCGGGATCTTCGTATGGGCACGAGTCACCAAGAAGATGGTAATGGTTACCTATTAGTAGTCCGAAATGACATTTTCCAGAAATAACGTTTGGTCGAAATTTCATAACCTCGAAAGTAATTTTGAGAGAAAAATGTTTTTTGTTTTAAACCTAACTTAACCTAACCTAACCGAACCTTATCGTGTCTTTGCGATAAACATTCAACAAATCCTGAAAGAACAACTGTTTCGTTATAATTCGGTTTTCGGTGTAATGAAAATTCGAACAAACGTTGTTTTGGACAAAAAAATTTTCGAGTTTGTGATAGGTTACCGGTGGTAAGCCTTGTAGTAGTGACCAAGGGAACATAAACAAGATTCTTATACACTTGAATTGGTTAATTTATTTCTGAATAATAGTGTGGTTCAGTACTTTAGTTTATTTGATATATGTTATTAGGAAATCTCACGACATTATACAATTACCCTAAAATATGACTAGTCATCTTTCCAGCTTATGTTTAGTAGGGATACTTAGTTTCTTTGGTCACAACCTGGAACAGCTACTTAATGGTTACCGGAGAAATTGACAGTAAACGTCAGAATGGTCGCTGGCACACAAGATGGTTCGACCAAGTTTGTACGGTTCTCGACATGGGTCTCAATAATGCGGTCTACTATACCAAAGGCCGCCACAAACTATGACACGACGTTGTCATGCAGAAACTGTTTCCGCGGGGGAGTCAAGACCCTCAGCAATGAGGAAGACGACACGAAGAGGAGGAGATGAGCAATTAAATGCCATTTAGGGATTTCCATTGTGAGTAAATACCATAAAGAGTTTAACAAAGTCAAAGACAAAATCAAAAAGTTTAAAAAAACAAAAACGAAAACTTTCAAAAGTCGAAACAGCTAGGTTGGTTTAATCGATATACCTGTATTAATTTCTTAGTAATCCTATTACTTATAAATTGTGTGTGTGGTGGTATAGTTACACCATCAATACCTCCTTTTATAATCCCCTCACCCGTATGTATCGTGAGTGCAATGACCTCGCTGCTGTCCATACCGAGATTGACATCTTCAGCTTACGCTTTTCGAAACGCTATTTGCGAAAGGGTTGGATGATATGGTCGTAGTTGTTACTAGTTAGTTGTCTTGTCAATATTGAACAGTGTTATTTATGCACTCATTTAATGATGTAAAATTAATATTATACAACGTCCAACCATTTATTTAACTTTTGACATCTCGAATTGTAGTCAATTAATAACGTCCTAATCAGTTTCAGATTCGGTTTTTTACAACAATCGATAGTTTTAATTGTGAATGTGAGCGGGTTCAAATAAGAAGATTTAAATAAGAAGAAAGGATCGTGCTATGGCGTTTGAGAATTTGTGTACTCAAGAATTAATAATTAATGTTTATGAGGATTCAAGTGATGATTGTCGTTCATATGGAGTAGAATTCGACGATTCTAAACGATAGTTACGACGATAATAAACAATAAGAATTTGTTATAATTATTTACCATTTATTTCATTATAATTTACTAGACAGGTACAAAAATGTTGAATCGATAAGTATCGGGGCTAAAGAGCACGTCGCTACACTAAAATTAAAAAATAAAAGAGTCCAGGAAGTATTGCATTTTTTTGTCTATGGTTGGTATGATTATCGACATACGTCAATTCGCTCTGGACCTTTTGGAGGGAAAAGTGTCGTTTTTATTTTGACTTTCAATTATTTTGTGAAATCTAGTTTAAAGTGGAATAGGATAGTGCTATTGTGCCTTAATCAAAGATTAAAACGCAAAATTATACGAACATACATATGTTTCGAACTCGGGCTAGCCAATCGGAGCGCAGTTGTCACGATAATGATATGGCAGAATAGTTTTCAAACAAATTAAATGACATTTCGTCTCTATTTCTGGTTATATACTCGATGACTGGTATTAATACAAGGCCTCGCCGGCGCTCGTCCTTGTAATTCATACTCGTCCAGCAATCCCTTACCTACTTCCCGGCCTCTGCTGTAATGTACTATACCGTGAAATAAATGACTTTATTATGTATTGTATACTTGTATAAATAAATAAATTTAACTAAAAGTAGTAAATCATCATAATATTCATTACTATCAATAGAGTAACATATAGTATGTTTTGTTTTGTCTTGCGCGCCGACATATATTTTTATAAATAGACGCTGCAAATGTCCCTACTTCGCATGCCCAATGTAAGCTGTAAGCTCTTAGTTGCCGCTGCTATCTATGCTTTAAAATGAGCCCGGCCGTTATCGTAGTTAAGAGGGAGCAGAGGAAAAATTCCTAATCTTCGATTTGATTCTAGAGGGGTATATCCACTATAAAGTTAAAAATAAAATATTGTATGAGTAGCTACACGATATATTCAAGCATAGACATTAATCAGAAACATACAACAATAAAGTTTCCTCGATAGATAAAAATCACGAAATGACCTCTAATTTTCACATTTTTTCGATTTAACCTCGAAATGCTACAGGTTATTAGGACAAAAATTAGATAATTAATTATATTTATGCATGATCGACAACTGTCACTACGGATTTTTTTTAATCCCTTTAGTTTTAGAGTTATTCCGCTAAAACGAATTTGGTAGGTACTTTTAATGCGCAAAATTCAACATCTCCTGTCGCATGTCACGCGATTCAGGCGTATATTTGTGTCACAAATTTGGGCGGAGCCAACATCAAAACTGTTTTGGCATGCTCCCTCTTAAACATTAGTCGAAAACGCGAAGTATGCCTAATTGTGCCATTAGAAACTGCGAAAACACTACAGCTGTGAGAAGATAAATAAACAGGAACGATTGCTTCCACAGTTATGTAATTTTGTAATCAAAATATGCATAATTAATTTTAAAAACAATATTTAACAATATTTTTCGTTATCAATGAATTTTGAGAAAACAAATACCGCGTGATTCGCAATACATTGCGGCTTTTACTTGGTGCAGTACACTTGTGATCCTTCTTTAGTAGGCCATGAATATCGAAAGTAAGATCTTACTTTCTGACGAAGACTTTCGTATATTGCATCAAGTTTCGTGGTACGACCGCTTCGTCTTGTTTCACCTCGTCACACTGCTTCGAATTCAATAAACGCAACAATGATTTGTCCTGCACTACCAGCTTTTTAGCTGATTTTACATCATATGATCATATTATCATAGTAGATACTACTAAATAAGATTAGTATTTATTTATACTATATAATAACACTTAAGTTATACAATTGATTGATACCATCAAGTTACGAAAATGTGCTTAATATTCCCTATCTGTTGAGTCATTACCGTAGGTGCAAACATTCTTACCACTACCAGAGAACAAAAAAGTAACGAGAACGGACATTCTCCGCCCCTCCGTATCTTTAGATACCGTACCACACCCCGCACATGGACGGTTACATTGACTGGACTGGTAATAAGGCTTTCGGCGAGCCGTTTTCGCGCTAAGACGGCTTTACGGGAACTTGTACGTTAATGTATAACACCATTTTACGTTACTATTTATAATGGTTTTGAATTATGCTGTGTACGGCTGTTTATCGTCATCTAAACAGGATAAAGAGAGGAGTTTCTTTCGTTTTCTGGAAGATGAAACGGAGCAAGTAAAAAAGACTTCGCTGATATTCATTCAATTATCGATTTTTCCATTTATTTAATGCAGAGTAATACATAATAAAGATTTATTATATGTACTTTTTGAGCTAGTAAACAAGGGTTCTCGAATTTTCAATTTGTATTACCGATAAATATTACGTAGTGAATCTACTTAATTATTAACAAGGTAATGCTACACTTGGACACGCAATTTCAAATACCTTGGTTACCTTATTTAAAAGTACCTGTCCAAAATATGTTTATACGTTTTTAATATATTTTTTGAATAAATATTCAATAATATTCTAGTTAGTGAATTAATAAAAAAATATAATGTTATGTCGATATAAATACCCAATGAACATGTGTAATTTAAGATTCTATTAATAGAATTATAGTTAGCAGATTCGCGTTAGAATATTCGGTGTGTTGTCTCTCGGACCACGTAACGTAATAGTGGTAATAGTACGAGATAGTGATGGGTAACGCTGCCACTTCACGCACACATTCGCGCGTGTACAGATAGCGCCTTGCTGTATATAGTAGTAGGTTACTAACTTTCCAGCGTTGTATGGAGTGTCCGGGGTGTGCCACTACCTCACCTCATTTGAAGTAGTACATTGTACTGCCTCATTTTTTTAAATGAGGTACTCCCTCAGACTCATTTTAATTTCATGTCCTACCCAACACTACATCAGACGCACAAAAAATGTGGGAAGCTAGATTTTCATACATATTGCGGTACTTGTGAGGTGTCTATTTAGATATGTCTGTGCGCCCGTATTAAGCCTGTTGAAGAATGATTGGCTAATAGCTGAATACGCTGCTACGTATTTCTAGAACGTATGTCTGTAAAAAAACGCTATTCTGTGTCGATTACATATGTACGATCTCAACCCCATCACACACTCGACCGTCTATAATTATGAATAGATGAGACGTCCATTAGAGCCCATTCAGGCGAATTGTCTGCGCTCCGTCTCATGCAAATCACTCCATGTACATGTTACACCGCACCAAATCCCTTAATTATTATATCTACTTCATCGGTAATCCATGTACGTCTAAGGGTTTTTGAGCTATAGTTCAACACGCTGACTCTATGTACTTACGTCACAATATATCACAGTACATTTATGAAAATGTTAAGAGGAGTAGTAATTTCTTTATGAAAAATAGTGACGGACATAACATTAATGCGAGGAATAAAAATAAACTAGCTGTTCTTGATAGTCGTCTTCACAAAGTCACAGATTTATTTAAGGGCCAATGTATACGCTTCTATAATAATATTCCGGTTGATATACAAAATTTGTCATACACGAGGTTTAAGACTATAGTGAAATAAAAACTTTATACTAAAGGTTATTATACAACTTCTGCGTACTTGGATGACAAAAATCCGTGGCAGTAACACGTTTAGCTCATGGAGGTAGTCTGGATCTCTGATGTTTGAAAACAAAAAATGTATTGTAAATGTTGAATGCGTACAAATGTTATTTACAAAGAGCAACCCCTAGAGTTTCATGCTCATTCTTCGCAGAGGAATTTGCCTTACGAATGAGCGGTAGAGTTTAACCAATGTGACGATTTCAAGTGTAATAATGCTTACCTATGAAATAAAGATTATTTTTATTTGATTTGATTTGATTTGATATTTATGTAACACGGTACAATCACACATACACAACTCACACAACCTTTTGCTACTGCAATCATTAGCGGTAGAACTCCTTGTGAAAGAATCTTTTTTGTCACATTGTCAAATTGTAAAAAGGTGTACCTATACCAAATTTTTTTTGTGAATTAAGAAAAGTAGATAAGAACCAAGAAAATAAGTCAATGAATTAACTGTAATTTTTTTTAATATTCATAAAACTATTTACACATAAATCCAAAAACAACCAGGTATGATGATTGAACATTTTAAAATAAAAGTGAATTGAATGATATTGAAAATAACATTTTTGTAACAAATAATGATATCGTTTTTGAGGTTAAAACATACCATTTCTTCAAAGCAACCGCCAAGCCAAAAACAAAATGAATAAAATATTATATATAATATAATGTTGAAGGAGTAAGGTTGAACATTCACTTTTTGGTTTAACATATTGATAGATTTCTATTATTCAACTAAATAGAGTCGCCTTTCGGCTGAAATGAGGTTGATTAAAAAAATCAATTATTTCAGTAGTAATTACTTAAAACACGATTCAAAATCATACAACGACTATTCGAAATAACCAAAACGTCTCAATTCGAAATCCAATATTTAAACATTTTTCCTCTTTGAAAGCAGCGTGCAATCACCACAAACGATTACAGAGTCAAATAAGAAAGAAATCGGTTCACCTCATACAAACCAAATGGAATCGCTATTACGGTCTTTTGGCGCGGCGCCCCGCCGCCGTCACCGCCGCGCCCGCCCGGCTTAAAAGAAATTTAATCTTGCTAATAAACATGCAAACACCACCGCGAGACTACCTGTTGCCCTCTCTGAGACAAACGATTTCTCAGCCAATCACCGCCCAGCGGCCGCCCACGGCGCCCCCTCATTGGCCAAATGATTGAGGGGGAACCCGAAGGGGGGAATCCGAGGTTTCGAACACGGCTGACAAGAAAAGCACCGCATTGAGCTTTCTGAAGCTTTTCACGAACGTGCGCGGGAATTCCAATTTTTAAATAAAGAATTGGAATCGCGATTTGTTTTAATTTTTCGAGTTTTATTGTTTTATGGACAGTTACATTTAAACATATCTTAATCGGTATTTACTTTTTCTGTTGAAAACAACGAAATTAAATTATGATTGCGAACTCACTGTAAAAAAGTGCGAAAACCGATACAAATAAATTCCAACTGAATTTGAAATTACCAATTGTTCTAACTTCAAAATGTCGCTCGGAAAGCAACCAACAGACCATATAAAGAGACCGATGAACGCGTTCATGGTGTGGTCGCGAGGGCAGAGGCGTAAAATGGCCCAGGATAATCCAAAGATGCACAACTCAGAAATTTCCAAAAGACTCGGCGCCGAGTGGAAGCTACTGACAGAGATGGAGAAGCGGCCGTTCATTGATGAAGCTAAAAGGCTGAGGTGAGTAGATATAACGGAAATATCAGTCTCATCGATCCGTTTCTTCTCTTTATCGGTAACGTTCAAAAACAAAATTGCGTATTCTTAGATTTTTTAATAAAATTTTGGTTTGGAATTTAATGTCTAAAAAGCGTTTTTATATTATTGTTAGCCCTGGAAATTGAAGAAACAATATCGCAAAAAATAATACCCTCCATAATAAATTGACGAAGTTAGAAAGTAAATAAAAAAATGTAAAACAATGTCTTATTTAAATTTTTTTAATTCGCCGTGATATTGGTCATACGTAATACGACATTTTTGCAAATCTGTTTTGTCAATTACTCAAAAATTGCTTCTTGAATTCCGATACCTAATTAGTGAGACTGCAATATGATGAAAGTGATGAAAGAAAAATTTACAGCAAATGTGTGGCATAATATTTTCTCAATATGTAATTCTATAAAGTACATTATTATCTTTTGACTTCTTCGTAACTGGATAATCATACTATATGATTTCTAAATCTGTGTCTTCAAACATCATTATCAGATACCACGATGGTCACAAAAAAACAACCTACTTAAAATCGTCTATAAAAACACATATTTGACTTAATAAAAAATAAAATAAAAGAGACCTTACACTATCTTTTTAATTCCCTATCTCAAGACAAACAGACAAACAAAGCCACACCTGTGTTATCACGTTGAAAAGATATCAAAAGCGAAAGACAAAAAAACATATTTGTCGAGTTGTAACTTTTTATCATCGCACAGTGGATTGTTAGAAAAATAAATAGACCTTTTTAAATATGGCAACCGGAAACGCTATCTTTATAATTAGACTTTAATATAGTAAAAAACAAATACAGCTTTTTAACCAACATAAAAAATGGTGTTTATGTTTATGTTACGTCATATCTCCGGACGACTGATTTTAATGGTATTATGAAAATGTATACCAAACAGGGTGGTCTTGAGAATTATTTAATTAAGATACAATTTTTGTAGCAATATAGCTCTTTGTGAAAAAACTCGTCCAGGGAAGTACTGCCATCTTACCTATTTCTGCCGCCAAGCAGTAGTGTGAACATATTTCTCTGTCATTCTCGGACTTAAATAGTGTTCACTACCTAATTTCCATGGCAATTTTAATTGTTTAAGTGTTGGATTTATTATCGTGCAATATTATTTTCGGTCGGTATCATAATGACTATATCTTCAAAATAACATGATCAGCTTAAGGACTAGATCGCAAAACGACTACCTCTGGAGAAAGACTATAATTTACAATGACTTGGTAGCAAAACGACTAGACATCGAAATGACCATATTGTTATATGGACCATATGGTGAAATGGCAAGGTAGCAAAATCGTGAAATATTATTTAATAATTACGTTAATATACGTACTAAAATGTTTAAATAATAAAAATTGCCACGGAAATTAGGTAGCGAACACTAGTCCGAGAATGACCGTACAGCGTTCAGGGCAAGGGTGCTGGTGAAATTACAGGCACGTGGGACTTGTCAACTTTTGTCTCAGGGTGATGGGCTTAGTGGCAGCCCCTCAGATCTTTGTAATTTAAAGCTCTTAGTGGCACTGCAACTGTTATGAACAGGCGTGTAGCTACCATCAGGCGCACAGCTTGTTCGTCCCCCACTTGATATTATAAGAAAACTATATAGTGATATTTACATATTCTCGCAAATATACACATTTCTAGGTTCTTTGTTATCAATCTATAGAATTTCGATTAAAATATACTACAGATTTCAAATTTGTACATTTTAAATATGGTACGCAAACTTCAATTTTTCGTTACAGCTATAGTAAATAAAGTTTTTTGAAGTTGTTTATGTTAGAACCAATTGGAAAATGATATTGATAACGCAGCAACAAAAATAGTATAATTGAAACTGCCTCGGTGGCCGAACGGTTACCCTGCTGGACTGCCACGCAGAGGTCCTCGGTTCGATTCCCAGGCCGGGAGAAATGTGCGTATGGCCTACATTTACTTATCTCTTGAGTTTGGGTGTAATGTGAAGTTGTCTATGTGTATGTTCATGGCACCCCCGACACAGGGATTCTCTAGTGTAGGGCTATGAGTGTATGCGTTATTATTATTATTATTATTATTATTAAAAAGCGACAACCTCGTCTCTGAAAGCCCTCAGTTTGCTCGTTCGTTCGTAATTCCTTGTTTACCGCCCTTAATCCACAATGTACAATTATGTATGCTTTTTTTTATAATGTCAAGGGACGGAACGAACAAGTCGTGCGCCTGATGGTAAGCTACACGCCTGTCCATAACAGTTGCAGTGCCACTCAGAGCTGCGATCTAAAGCTCTGAGGGGCACTGCCACTGAGCTCGTCACCCTGAGACATAAGTTGACAAGTCCCACGTGCCTGTAATTTCACCAGCACCCTTACCCTTCAAAACCGGAACACAGTAATGCTGACATTACTGCCTGTCGGCAGAAATAGGTAAGGTATGCTATATCTGTAACTAATTTTTTTCTTTTTTATATGAAACGTGCGGAGCTATAAGTGTATTTATTCTCTATTTATTATTCAGGATCTAAACTTGTAAATGTTTGCCTATTCAAACCAAAACGGATATTTCGTTTTAGTCAGCCCTGATCATGAAAGCGCGAGACCTTGGTTTGTTTGAAAAAACTAAAATATGCGAATAACTGCACTCCCAATTCATTGCTATCGCGGAAAGGTAAAACTAATGCAAATACTAAACTGTGAAGGCAAATAAACATACAAAAAATTGTTATATTTTATATTTATCTCGTATAATCTATCGGTCGGATTTGGATCAGAAAGCGTTACTGTTCGTTTGTTCACCGGTTCTTGAACCTGACAGTACCATTGCCGGGGTATTCCCCGGCGGTAGACGAAAGACTCAGGGTGATGGGCGCAGAGGCAGTGCTTTTCACATCTTTGCCATTTAAAGATACCAATGAGATTTGGTAGTGGACTCAGAGTTGACGGCTTAGCGGTGGCAACCGCTAGTTATGCAATGCGCAACGGCGCAACGGGAAATGTGCGTGCCTACAGCTTCGGTACCTATCTGGAAAATAGGGAAGGTACTGTACGTGCACCCGGGGCGACTCACCCGAGGCACTAGTCTCTCAAAGAACCGGATTAAGTCAACTGACAGTGGTCTGTGACAACCCTGTACGCTGGCTGATCTGGGGTCAAAACCTGAACTTATAAGGTTCCTTTGCGCGCACAGGTTATAGTGCCCTTCTCGTATAATCTATGGGTCACTATAATCAAAACTTTTGAGAACCGGACGAAGTCAGTGTAAACAGGGTGATCTGGGGCCAAGACCTGACTGATAAGGTCCCTGAGCAGGCTTGCTTGCGCAGATTATAGTTGTGGCCGGTGGTTTTCAGTAATCAAATGAAAAGCTCGGTCCACATCATTTACTGTAATGTAGGAATAGGTAAAGAACAAGAAAAGGAAGAAAGGGAAAGGTAAAAGATGTAACAAAATAACATAACGGTATAAACACAGGCACAATCGTATAAAAAAAAACACTCCCTATTGAATAGGAAATGAAACTATTTTTCCGGATTTAAATCGTCAACCGTGTCAGTCAACCGTGACCATGGGACCTGTAAAGAGCCCGAAACGTCGGTTTGTTTGAAAAAACAAATATACGCGATTTAAATCCGGAAAAATAGTTTCATTTCCTATGTGTAACAATCGCGAAAACCTAAGAACTCGATACTCCCTATTGAAATTACATACAGGTTAGACATGATAAAAAGGACCTTACCCCAAAAGGCCTGTATTTGTACAAATATTATACTTTACAAGCAGATAGGTTACATGATTTTGATCCCCTTCGATCTATTAACTCAGTTTCACTCTCTATATCTCTCTTTAATTCTGGCTTCATGTTTGATTCCTTCACTCTGCATTCAACACGCCTTTGGAATGCTCTCCCGGACACCATCAAGTCTCCTAGTTTATTCTCTTTCAAAAAGAATGTCCATAAGCATCTTTTAAATTGTTTGCCACAGTTATAATCATCATCATCTGTTATTGTATGTATCATACATAAATATGTGTATAGATATATAAATATATTAGGTTTGTTGGTTATATATATGATTATATATTTACTACATTTTTGTTATTAATACATTATTAATTTAATATTTTGTTTAATTTGCCGCATTCGTGAATTTCGTTTTCCTCAAAGGTTGCCTGGTAGAGAATACTTTTAGCGTTAATTCAGCCTTTTGTACCGTTATGTATTGTGGTCAATAGAGTTTAATAAATAAATGATTTTCTGTGGTATAACTGCTCAGAATTTGGTCTGAAGTTAAGCACGTCTGCTCGCTTTGGAAGTTTAGTAGTGAGTAGCGGCGGAACGATGAAAAGTAAGAATGACGAAAGTAAGGAATTAAAGAACGGTTCAAAATTTCAAAGTAGGTGGCCAGGAACCAGAGAAAAAGGTGATAAAAAGGTGAGATGACAATTAAGGAGGTCGCATCGTCACAAAGCCTTTCTCGTACACCCTAAGGGTCGGCAGGGAGGTCACAATGAACAAAACTTATGTAGAAATGTATGAGAGTGTTACGAACGGGCGTGACGTTTACCACCAGGTGCACGACTTGTCCGCCCCGTTACTAGGTATCATAAAAAAAAATCCCAAGCGTCTGTAAAAGCCAGAACGCAGTAATTCTCACATTACTGCTTGGCGGCAAAAAATAGGTACAGCAGTACTTCTGCTGAAAAATCTGCAGATTTCTCCAACTCTCTCTTTAAATTGATCTCGAAAAGTTGTTAACTTACGAATGATGATTTTGTTGACTTATTTATATATTTAATCATTTATTGTATAGGAAAATACAAATCACGTTTAAGAAAAGGAAAACAAACGAAAAGGTTCTGCTTATTTCTAAAAAAAATGTCTTCGTGTAGACCCAAAGACAGGGCACAATAATTACAAAACAGGTTTACGCCTAATAAAACAAGAATTATGTAAAACAATAACATTTCATTATTATAATAGCACATTGTTTAAGGGCAGTAAATAAGAAATTACTAACGAGAGTTCGTTAGAAGGCCGTTTAATGACTCGATAATTTTTACCGCCCGTGCTAAATACAATGTTTTTCATCACGTTTGCGAGGAAATGGATACAACGATAATTTATTTCATATATTAATAAATGTCGCTTCACAAACCAACATTTACGGATTTTGTAAATGACGGGTTTTTTTAAAAAAGATTGCCAGCTATTCTTCCATAAATAATACAACTCGAACTAAAATGTTATAAAAGGCACAGACCGACAAACGCATGCAGCCACGATGTATTAGATCTAAAACAAATTATTTCCAAATTCGAAAAATACTGCAGAATTTGAATTCACAAAATAAATTTTTGCATGAACTGTTAACCTTTTTTATACTGCAAGTTTATGCGAAATATACCTTCAGATTTTTCGAGCATTAAAACTTTTTGCTTGATCTTGACGTAAAAAATTAATAGGGCGACAATGTATTGAAAAATTGGCCCGTGGCCATAATTTAGGACGTTACGGTCGACTTTGCCTGCATGTCATGACACAGATTACGAGCAAGTGTGTTGAAAACTATATAAATACTTAGATAAATACTTAGAATAATAACGCAAATAATGATAGTTTCATATCAAACGAACAGTCACAATTGAGGCAAAAATCAAATTAATGTAGGCTAGTTTTAGTAGTAGGTTAATTTTCGGTTTTAGTGAATATTTATATAAAAATAGAAGTTGAAACGCGTTACTTCCTTGTGGAATGTGATGTTAGTATCTATTTTATGTTTGTCTGACGTATTTTTACACTCATTTACCGCACATTTCGTCATTTTTAGCTAAAAGTCTGGAGCTGTTCGCGGTGCAAATTGACCTTGAGCATTGACGGTCCGCCCACTCGTGTAGGCCCTTTGGGAGCGCTTCAATTTGCCTCACTTAGCGTGTGCGGGCTAGGTTTCTATGCGTTATTATTCTAAGGATAAATATATATATTTCATAATATATAATTCATGTGAAATAGCGGACATATCATGCTTCTTCACTCTCATTTTTAAAATACTTGATGATTTTTTTTAAAATCACTCTTCTATATTAGGGGTTGTGTAAATTTTTGATTGATTTTGTTTTCTTACTACGTCTTTTTTCTATTATTATTATAGTTCTATGTACTATATATGTTGTTTCAACTACATTCATATACTAATGCCTCAAACTTCCTTCGCTGACATCATTCGCCCTCTTATTTTTTTTTTAATAAAATACTTCATATCTATATTATAAACTGATCAGAATAATATATAAAGCAAATAGAACACAATAATACAATGGTGGACATTGTGAGTCATTTTATTATCAATGACATTTGTTCAAGGGGACATCTCTGCTTATAAAGGGGGTGATAAGTGCCTTAAGCAACAAAATAGATACGAAATAAATAATATTGATTAATTATCGTTATCTTGAATACTAAGAAAAACGTTTTATATAAACATAAAAAGAGAAAGTTTCTTACAGGTCTAGCATACATAATGGTGCATTGTATATAATGGGCGGTAAACAAGGAAATGCGAACGAGACTTTATTAGAAACCCGAAGTCGAACACTGAAGGCTTTCGGAGTC
>NW_020653713.1:4371443-4401105 GCF_003589595.1 Hyposmocoma kahamanoa
ATATCATAAACTCTCTATAATGTGTTCAAAAACCGCAAATTACGACCAGCATAAAGGTAAACTGTTTTGTTCGAACAAAGTTCTTACCTTTGAAAATATTATTATTGCTTCATAATAACATCGAATTCGATTTTATTATCGAACATCTCTGAAAAACAAAACAATTTGATTCGACTTCAATTCTAATGTCAGTCGAGATGAAGTTTTATTCGAAATGAAATGTCAATAGCAAACAATTTTGACAACTGTCACGCGTTACTTGATATCGAACGATATGATAGTTGTGGCCGACTCTAGTTTGTCTATGAATTAAAAAAGCTACGATTTCGTGACATGCGTGACAAATGAGTTTTTTGCATTATTTTACTAATAATTACTGCTAAAAGCTCTGATCAATGCCGCAATGCCGGTCGTAACATACAGTTCCTGAACACATCATAGAGAGCTTATAATACGTATATAGATAAAGCGGGTATTTTAATGGCTTTCATTATGTAACAGCCACATAAACTACCTACTATAAATATTCAAGTATTTTTGTGTAATTATAAATAATACTTCACGACACAGTATTCGAACATTAAATGATATTCCACGATAACAAATCCAATACTTAAATATTAAAAATTGCCACAGAAATAGTAGTGAATACTAGTCCGAGAATGACCGTTGACATCCACAATTTTTTTAAAGACTCTCATAGCCCTGCGCTTTGAAAACTCTGCGTTGCGGGTGCCATGGACAAACCCACAAGAGAAATAAATGTAGACCATACACATATTTCTCCCGGCCTGGGAATAGAAATCAGGACCTCTGCGTGGCAGTCCAGCATGGTAACCATTCGGCCACAGAGGCAGTTAGGCAACTTATGTCTCAGGGTGACGGGCGCAGTGACAGTGCCCCTCAGGTCTTTGCGATTTAAAGCTCTGAGTGGCACTGCCATTGTTATAGACAGGCATGTAGCTTACTATCCAGTGCACGACTTGTTCGTCCCATCACTTGATATTATAAAAAAAACACAAGAAACAAGTAGTTGTTTCTAATCACATGGCATTCTTTAACATAGGTTCACATAAGAGTGTGACATACAATAATGATTACAAGCTATTGTGAGAAAGCGGAACCCGTACTAAGATACCCCGTGTTACAGTACTCCGATTCCCCATACCCGGACATGACTCATAAATATATGAAATAGGTAAATTGTATACAATATATAATATACACAAACCTCTAAATAGTTTTTCTGGGCTTCTGCGTGGCAGACCAGCACGGCAACCGTTCGGTAACGGAGGCAGTTAAATTAACTTATTTAAGAACGAACTTAGTCCCTATTCTAATTCGCAGTTGAAATCCACACGACAGATTAAAGGCATTCGTGGAAAGTTTTCAAAGCACTGCTCTTAAAACCTCCATTTGTTCACAGGCTCTGTATGGCGGCGCGCTCTACAGCAGTGCCTTATACAACAGCGCACTGTCTCCATGCGGATGTCCTCCTCAAAGGACCCCGTCGCCACCCCCACCAGACGTCAAACGCCCGGTCGCCTACGTCCTGATGAAGAGTGATGAGGAACCACCCCAACATGTCATATGAAGGCCGGTGGCGCTCCCGGCGAGAGTCTGGTCGCACTGGGAGCAGCCTTCCACGTCTGTCCAGGAGGATAGGGCCAGCTCGCCCGATAGCGTCTAAGACTGAGTAGGAATCTGCAAACTGGGTTTAGTGACAAAGTGCCCGAAAGTGAAAATACGAATATAATGTTTCGCGATGTGACTAAGTTAATAAGGTGATGAAGTAAGACAACTGTTGATTTAGACAATGGTGCTTTCATAGGTGACGCTTCCACTATAATTCACGAAAAAGTGATGTTCCGTTCCTTTATTAATGTAACACGTTACATTAATCCCTATTAAACAGTGCAATGTTACAAAAATACTTTATGATCGTGCAATGTATAGTTAAATCGAGTAACTCTCGTTTGAATAGTTAACATATCATAGCCTATAGGGTAACTTGTAAATCTAAGTGTTAGTTAGAATGTTATATGTCAATTGTAAAAATGTCATTTAGTAACATTTCGTAGATGCAGTGTTGATATTTTTTGCTGTTGGAACAAAAATTGTATTAAACCTCATTTATTGGGTATTGTGACCGTTAAATTCATCTTTGTCTAGACAATTAGCTACCATAAGATTAAGTTATCTCTCAACTGGTAGAAAATATTAACACTATCATCATTTCTACAAACATCTAATCATCGGTATAGGATAAAAATTTCGTCAATTTTCTTGCGCACACGCGTTTCTAATCTGGGACAAATTTATGAGCTCTACATAATCTTGCCTTGAAAATAAGTCAGTATTCAGCTGCGCTCGCACAAATGCCTCTTAATGCAGCGCACGACCTTTTAAATCAAATTAGGTTTAGAATAAAATTGACATCAGTCTCGATATTTTTTCTCTACATATCAAATCTATTATTATTGTAAAATTGTAAATATTATTAAATAAATTGTATACTTAATAATTACATCTTAATTTGTTATTATCTAAGAAGGTTGAAAACTATACAGGCTGTTATAAATGTTATACTGGATACGAATTTTTAAGGGATGTGACCTACCGATCTACTGGAACATCTTTGGAAAGCTTTTAACAAAAATAATTTTAAATTTCCACTCAAAGCATCAAAACCAATCTAAGCTTGTATAAACAGTACTTTTAAACAAACATTTTTTATAAAGTAACAAAATAAATATAGTTTCACTGCGCTCGGCCAATCATTAATATATAAGGCATTACAAACTGTATAGAGCCATATTGTCCATTTACTAATATGCAGTAAATGAAAAAAAACTAAACTAGAAATATTGTTTTAACCCCACTAGTCAAATCTGCGCGCAAAACGCTTTTTACATATACTAGTGTGGAAAAGGTTTTTGAAATTCAAACTTGACGTTGGACTGTGGTGCACCTAACTTTTTCTTTCGATGAAAAAGTCATAATCACACGTTCAGCTACGCGATTTGTGGTACATTATTTATGTAATATAAATTTATATATACCGTCATATATTTTATATACCGTTGGTATAACACACACACACTCAACATAGACCCGCACTAGGGAAACCCTGTGTCGCGGGTGCCTTGGACACACACATAGACAACCACAAATTACACCCAAACTCACGAGAGAAATAAAAGTAAGCCATACAAATATTTCTCCCGGCCCAGGAATCGAACCTGGGACCTCCGCGTGGCAGTCCGGCATGGTAACCGTTCGGCCACGGAGGCAGTTAAGTTAAGGAGTGGTATATTTTATTATTATTATTGTTGACATTAAATTGACAACGATAACTCATTTTGTTTATTAAATTATTTTAATTCGTCGAAGAAATAAAATAATTTCAATAATCACACAAAATTATAAATATATACAAGCATAAAAATAAAAATTGATGAGGTGCAAATTCAGAACGCATTTTCTTTCCATTTGAAAATCTGATTTCTTATTGTTCAACTGTTTTTCTTTCGTCTACCATTTTCCTCGCTATAGTGAGGTGAAAAACTGTGTGTTTCACTCGGCGGCAACGTGTTTTGCGTCTCGTGCATGGAAACCCTCGCTACGCTCAGGATTTTATTTTGAATCATTCAATCTTAGACTCCTTCACTTGCTCAGGTTTGAATTCAAGCATTCGTGTCAAACAACAATTTTGCAGCCTTGCATAACAAATAACTATTTCAAATTACTATAATTATTTATTTATTTAGATACACCATCGGCACAAACATAGAGAAATTTCAATGTTATAACATATAATTTTTTATACAGTATCTTGTACCATTCCAGGCATATACAGCATTTACGAAGAGAAAAAAAAACTTTAATTTAAAAAGCAAACAGAAACAAAAATACTGTACATAAAAAAAAACAAATACTACTATCTAAAAAATTATTAAACAATATAAAACAAAACCCCTGAGACGTGGCGTCTTAGGAGTTTAAAGCAGTTGTTACGTTCCGTTTGAACTTATATAATGAGTCGTGGAAGATTTCAACCACGTCTGTATTTACGTTATTGAAAGTTCTCATGCTACGGTAAAGTGGAGAAAAATGGCCTATATTAGTACGAGATACAGGAACCGAAAATATATTTCGCACTGGGTAACGTGGAAGCCTTCTGGGTATCGCCAAGTTAACTTGAGACATTATTTAGGGCGTGTCTACCTGGCTACTCGTATGTAAAACCTTATAGAGGAAAGTTAGGTCGAAAACTTGTCTCCGAGTCTTTAATGTCTCCAACTTGAAATGTAACAGACGCTCACCGTAGTCTGCATACGGGCATTGTTTATTTTTATATGCTAGAAAGCGAGTGAATGAGCGTTGTACGCGTTCTATCCTATCTACATGGATTTGATAGTGCTGATTCCATATTGGTGTCGCATATTCAAGAGTTTTCCAAATTAACGAGTTGTACAATGTTAAAATTGCGTGTACGTTTCTAAAATTTTTACAAGTACGCTTCACAAACCCTAGCATTTTCCACGACTTCTTGACTATTTATGTGGGCACCAAAACTTAATTTGTTATCTATCAGAACACCCAAATCTCGCACTTCAGTCGATTCGCTGAGTGCTTGATTATCCAGATAATATTGAAAGGAAACAGTATTGATTTTTTTGTAAACTTAATATGAGTACATTTTGTTACATTTAATAACATTTTATTGTGCTTGCACCATCGCGCCACAGCCGTCAAATCAACCTGCAGAAACTTAATGTCCTCAACACTTCTCATTTCTTTGTATATTTTAAGGTCATCAGCATATACTAAATATTCGCAGTTACGTATACAGTCAGTAATGTCGTTAATAAATAAGTTGAAGAGTATTGGACCGAGATGTGAACCTTGTGGCACTCCAGAATGAGCTGCCTATATTGAATAATGTACTGTATTTGTATGCTATGCGTTTGATATATTGTTCCAAAAATTGTTTAGATAGATATAACGTCATCCCTTAAAAATTTCACTAGTTCAGTAACAATTATAATAACCGTTAAGATTAATTTGCAGTAAAAGTTTTTGTTATTTTTTTACACATTTTGAACTGATTTAAAAAATTGGGGATCTTTTATTATTCGTTAATTTTAAGCAATTTGAATAGAGAGCGGAATATGACAAACAATATTTTTATTATTTACCCATATTTTAGGTTTTAACAAACTACTTACTGAAGCCTTTAGAAAGAATACTGATACTTGTACGATGCTTAATATAACAATCTTATTTTTGTAGCGGTGCCGGTGGTTAAAATATTACACCATGACGCACGTTTAGAAATAAAATGGCCTAAGACAAAGTTTGTCAAAATTGTAAATATCTCAATTTATACAAACTTTCATTAAGAAAATTATTTGTCACGCAATACATCAAAATAAATTACATACAAACATGTGAAATGGGTCTACGATTCAGCTACAAAAATGTGTGGAGTAATGATTAAGACTACACCCAAATACTACCAAAGTAACAATTATACCTGAGCTAAAATAGCACAATTACTTAAAAAACTATAAAAATCTGAAATATTCAAAAGCAAGTAATGCATGGGAGTCAAATCACAGAATTACTTGTGAACATTTGCAAATTACACTTTATGGTCAAATACTCATTCAAATATGGGACCGACTTCTTCGCGAAGAATAGGTAGAACATTTTTAAAAATAAAACGTAATTCATATTTGATGTATCTTTTGTCTGTTTTAATAATAAATAATTTATACCTAAATATCAATAATTGCATAACATTTTTAGGAAACTGACAAAATAAATTTAAAGAAAATAACATACATGGCACCAACTATTTGGCCAGTGCTAAATATTAATTTCATTTCGTACATTATTTTTTTATCTATTTTACGAGTTTCCAAATAATTCTTCTTTTTGACCTTTGTCACTTTATTCTAGAGAGTGCGCTGTTTTTTTATTTGTCAGCACTGAACCTTGAAAGACTTTACTTTTACAAAAATGTGACAGCTGCATCGGAAAATTTTGTTCCACGATAAAGGTCTTTAAGTTAGGATTGCAGCTCTAAATTTATAAGTTTACTCGGCTACGGATTATTGTACACAGACTATCATTTGAATAAACATTTTTAAAACTTTTATTACTTACTTTGTTATTCACTAAATGATGATCACCAGTTAATGGTATCTTACCACGGTATGACTTCAAACTGTTAAACGTATCGACTTCTTATTGTAAACACATCGAAATAATAACACGTCACGCCAGTCGGATCCTTCTTGTAATAAAGCTACATAGGAGAGTTCGTCAAGGGTGGTACTGCCACCTTAGCCATTTCCTCCTTTTCCATTTTCATATGCCTCCAAGCAGTATGTGAGCATTACCGCGTTCCGGTTTTGAAGGGTATGCGTGCTGGTGAAATTACAGGCACATGAGACTTTTCAACTTATATCTCAGGGTGACGGGCGCAGTGGCAGTGCGTGACGCTCACTGCCAGACGTATGTGTTGGCTGTAGTATACCAAAGGTACGAATTCATGCCGTGCTAAGAAACCTTGTGACAAATCTATATACAAGTGACACAAGGTAGAATATTCAACAAAGAATTTTGACAGATTGTATATGTTGAAGTGTGGCCCAAGTCACTTTTTTGATGCCCACCGAGTTGTTTAAATAATAAGAAACTAATACAATTAGGTTTTGTTTTTAATTAATTTTATATTGTTACAGTTATTGTTATCACAAGTTTTTGTTAATATCATCAGATGGGAAAGTTGTCATTTCTTTTTCTACGTTTTGTATTTGGTTTTTAGTTATTTAAAATATTAAATGGAAATAAAGGGAAAATTTAAATATTACCGATATGTTTGTTTTATTAAATTAATTGTAATATAAGATTTACGTATTGTTAGCTAAGACAAAAAAAAGACTGAATGTCGAACCTATTTCGTATGACAAAAAGCTTTTGACTTCTTGTGTTTAACGTTTCAATCAAAGGCAGTACTTTTAATTTTTGGAACTTAAGGTGAGGAAATTTTAAATAAAGAGAAATCTTTTTGAAACTAATTAAGAGGAAGGAGTTGCAAGAAAATGTAGTAAAAATAGTAAAAGACACTATAAATATAATAACTCTAACATTTTAATGTTATTTTGAATAGTAACAACGGGAAAAGTAGTATTTATTGAACGGTCATTATTTCATTTTGATTATAATGTGGCCAACACCAATTAGGGAATCAAATTAGGGAATTTCCTGTACTATATAGCACCAGAACCAATTTATAAAAGTTTAATTCCCCAATTGGTTATACCGGAAATTGAACTCAGAACCTCCTCATCCAGCGACCACAGTGCAAACCATTAAGTCACCGAGGACGTTAATTATACACACAAAATTTTCGAGGATTGTATTTGGCACTGGTGACACTTTTCCTATATCATTCTTCACCTGTAATTACGGCCAAATGTAAGTACTTATAACTTCTTCTTCTTAATCAATCAATTGTTTGTGTGTTCTATTTTCACATTTCTCTGTTATAGGCTTTTTGTTGAATCCGCTAGTACGCCTAAAATTTTATTTTATTTTCATCTGATTCGTATTGTTAATTATCTTTTCTTCCATGTTTTGAATTTCATATATAAATCCACTTCATATAATAGTTTCGAAAATATGAAACTCGAAAACACTATCAAAAGCGATGGTCACAATAGGACCCCCTGAGGAACACCACTAGAAAAGTCACCGGCGCGCGCCTTCTTTAAAAACAGCGAGGGGAGCGAGATTAATTCGCAACACTCGATTATACCCGAATAAACACTTGCCTCGACGAACAATAATCGCACATGTGTTCTATAGCGGGCATGAAATCAATTATGTGGTTATAACTTGTCTGTGGTTATAACAGTGCTGTTTCAAGGAAAACTTCGAAGTAGCTACGCTCATGAGTATTGATCAATAAAAATGCAATGTAAAAAAAACGTCAATTCGAAAAAAGCTTTTTATAAAGTTACGAGGTCTCAACAAGAACTAGGTATCACTCTTAATTAGGTAAAGCCTTGTAGCTGAATCTAGAGAAACATGAAAGATATTTTCGCGTGCTTGGCGATAGTAGATATTTGCAAGGCACTTAAAGAAAAGAGGAAAATATAATAAAAGAGAAAACTTATTATAAAAATTTAAATACTAGAAGTTAACTTATAAACTATTAGTAGAAAATTTCCTTGAGCGCTGCACCCTGGGGTTTTGTGCCCAAAAGGCTGGCAACATTTTCCTTTTGAATAGCTAAACTTATTCTTTGGTGGAAATAACTGTCAGCTTTGTGGTCACCGGAGGCTTCTACGAGGCGATCTGTTTGCTCGTTTGCTAGATTTCGCCTTAGGCAACCAGGGTCCCAGAGTTTAAGCCGCAAAACTATGGCACTGAGCAAGGTTGGCGTGTTTGAGCCTTTTGCGGTTCTCGGCCGCTCTGGCGACAGAGCCTAGGCCACTCACGCTTGCAAGAATATGGGAGGGGGCTATAATGTCCCCACAAGTTGCGTCCTATACTAACTGTCTCCCTAGCTACCATGGACCGACAATTATACCGTCAGGCCTCTTATCTTATCAATTATACCGTCACTTTGACAGATTTCTTTAAAAATTGTCATCCAATTACTCTATAGGATGTAAATGGTTGGCCTCATTTACGTTTTTTTAAACTGTATCTAATTATATATATTTTTATTTGCTATAATTATATATATATTCCGCCCTCAGTCACAAAAATGAGAACACTTGGTAAGTATGTACAAAATTTTAACAGTTCCATGTGGCCATATTGCATTAAGAGTACAATATGGTCACAACTGAAAAATTAAAATTTTTCAGAAGTGAGGTTTAAAGGTGCTATAAACGAAATTGGTTGGTAGCTTTTTAATACTTAAAAAAGAAAGATAAAATTACATAATATATACATAATCATATAAAGGTAAATAAGGTCTCCTCTAAACAGAAAATTTATCAAGCTGAAAAGAGAACGCAAAGAAATCGCGATAAAATAGTCAACTTTTTTTATTAATGGGAACATCTTTAACTTATCAGTTACAATTAAAATTTTATTATCCCTTGAAATGCCGGTAATCGGTTTTTATGAGTGAAATCGGTCGCGTTTGCGATGGAGAGAGGGGTTGATGCTCCGTGTTCAACACTCAAATTGTAGGGAGACAATGAGTCCCCGACCCTAAGGTCGTATTCTAGAACTCTACTCAATGCTCAAGTCAGGATTGCAATGGAAACACGAGCACTGGAAATACGACCCTAACGACAGGGATTTGAGTATGATTTCGAGTGCTTTAAATCATACTCAAATCCTGACTTGAACATTGAGTAGAGTTCTAGAATACGACTCTTAGAACCACTAGGTATGCTTGCGGTACATCATGACGAAAGCGAATCGTGATGAAAATTACAATTCAGCGAAGTCAACCCTCTCCTCAGAGGAAACCTTTGCCCAGCAGTGTGCCATACATATGTTGATAACACAGTACAAATACACAAGTGGAAGCTAAAAATTATCTAAATGTCAATGAAGCTCTTACGACGCAATAAAAAGGAGTTGTAAATTTGCTACGAAAAGTTTGTACACATAATTTGAAAATCATTTTTTTATATAACATCAAGGGACGGGACGAACAAGTCGTACGTCTGATGGTAAATACGCCTGTCCATAACAATTATAGCGCCACTCAGAGCTTTAAATCGCAAAGATCTGAGGGGCACTGCCACTGCGCCCGCCACCTTGAGACATAATTTGACAAGTCCCATGTGCCTATAATTTCACCAGGACCCTTACCCTTCAAAACCGGAACACAGTAATGCTGACATTACTGCTTGACGGCAGCAATAGGTTAGGCGGCAGTACTACCCTGGACGAACTCTTTCACAAGGAGCTCTACTGCTACTCATTCCTTAGCATTAGGCGAAATGGTGCCAAAGGTTCGTCTATTTTACATAAATGTAAAAAATGACCTCGAATATATAATGTATATAATGAATAAATATGATAGAAATACATTATGAAATAAGAAATATCAAGCAAATTAATGACTCTGACATGGTCACCCTACACTATCCCCCATAAACAAACACCCTTTAGCTACTAATTGTGGAGGCGGACTTTATTGCAAGACCATAAATACACAGATTTAGAACCAACGTTTATTCCTGATGTCTATCTTTCAACGATTGAGGCGTTTTATTGTCGAGTTGAAGAAATAATTGCAAAAACAAATATTCTTCTGGGTTAGATTTTTAAATGAGAATTATTTATTTCGAGATCATGTAAAAGTACATAAATAAATGTTACGTTTAGTTTATTATTACGGTACGTAACATTAATTTCCCGACATAAAAGTCGTAGCAAAGAACCATTATCTAAAGCTAAATTTTAAAAACAAACGACTTCTCGTAGCGCTTGCGTAGCACATTGTGCTTCGTAGCAACAATCGAGTGAAGGAATATAAATTCGACCGTACTATTAACGTGTTTTTGTTACATTTTTAATTTATATAATATTTTGTACATAAAATATTCCATCAACGTTTATAATATCGGATATTTCTTTTACAACCTGGATATTTTTAAGATCATAATGAACAATGGCCGACAAACTGGATGACAGAGATCAGGGGGTCTACTGTCTTCCTCCGTCCGACATCCGTCCGAAAAAATAACCGTCAAATAAGTAATACTCGACGTTGCTTCATACTTGACGTTGTCTTTTAATTTGGTCGAATATTACTTATTTGACAGTTATTTTTTCGGAAGGTTTTCAGACGGAAAATGAGAATAGACCCCCTGGTGCGGCGGCCGCTATCGAGACTCTACGACTTGCAATTCTAATTAATAATTAATTAAGTTAATTCTAACCTAACCTCGTCAATAGACCGTTCTGCCCCAGATTTGATTACTTCGGACCTATGTAGGTGCCAGTCAATCGGCGCTATGAATAACTAAGATTGAAAGTACCATGCCTGTCCATTATTTCTTTTCCAGCTGTTGACGTAAGTTGTAAGTTCTAATAGCTGTTTTGGTGATTTGTGGACTGTATTATTTGGATGGTCGACAAAATAGTAATATTTTTGGTCGCAGATAATCATATAAGCCCACCAACATTTATCTTCTATTTGGCTCCTCCTTGTATGAGATGGTGGATGACGTCACAGTGGTCCTCTGCACTTATGAACTACTGTCTGAAGCTCCAGCACGCTAACGACACTAAGCTGATATTATAAAAGAAACAGTCGAAAAAAATGACAAGGTTAGGTATTACCTTTGTCGCGGAAAGAAAAACTAATATTGCTGCTGGAAATACTGGTGAAATTTGGGACTTTTCAACTTATGTCTCAGGGTAACGGGCGCAGTGGCAGATCGCTCAGATCACTTGATATTATAAAAAATAATTATAAGAAAAATGCAGGTGAAATTATATCGCGGCCTATTACAACTACCCACATTTTATAATAACGCAAAATAATTAAAGATTTTTTATTTATATACGAACACCAGGTAAGATTGTTAACAAAAGTAAGCAAATTTGAATTTAAACTCTACGACTTGTGTGACATAAGTACGCTTTCTGATTTCCTGGATCTGTAAACTTTTGGACTGACTGTCTGACTAAAAGTTTTAGTGAATATATAATAATACAAGAATGTACCTACCACTTTAAATTGGCCCGTCAGGCAACAAAATGTCATTATTCAGAATCTCCGCCAACCCTCTTCAAAAAAAAAACACTATAATAAAATGGTTTACGCCAACCCTAATTGCAATCTGGCTCGGCCAAACCGGCACCGGACAGATTGCGAATTACACAAAATTTTCATGTAATTTATTTATTTACAATTTAATCATTGAGATTATTTTAATAGGGACACTTGAAGCTGCGATATTTATGACGTCTAAATAAGGTTGAGACTTAGTACGTATTTTTTTTTGTCACGTTACACATCGTCGGTTCAATTTGAAAACCTCGTAATCTAAATCGTATTTGGATAAAAAAAAACTTTTTACACAGGCATTTAAAGCTTCAAATATAATTTGTAGACCCTGTTTTAGTTATAAAATAAGGGTATTCATTATAGATTGTCGTATAATTATTTTCTAACAATTCTCTTTTCTGTGCCTACTCAAAAGTTCACATCAATGGAGGGTTCGACCGAGGTTTACGAATTTAGCCCAGACAAATCGCACATCCGGTGAAAACTTATGCTTGCAAAAATTAACAGAAAACGAGTTTTTTTTTATTAGTGCCCCTGAGCACATTTGAAGAGCTTTTAAATGTTATAACTATTCCAATAAGTATTTTGTCCTCTATGGAAAAATGAAGAAATGTATAATGCGTCTTTGTTTTTGCGTTTAATTTCATAGTAAGCCATTTTCACGTTTTTGCAATTCAGTCTGTGTTTAGGTCAGCGACGAAGTGTATATCAAATATCAAGTGAAGAATAAAAAGTCTTACCGTGATAAGAAACGAACTTGGATAATTTTCTGAACTGGTAATGATCTAGTATGCAACCAGATAATTGAAATAGTTGTCCTGTATATCGTTATATTATTATTATTATAACAAGTGATAATCGTTAAAATCCTCATAATCACGCCTTGTGTTACTCACATCCAGCTGATTCTCGCAACCTTTCACCAGGTCAGAAAAAGGTCATCGGTCCACTTTTTTTATGATACTAAAAATTTTAAGGTTCCCAGACTTCCGAGATTTCACATAAGGCTTTTTAACCCACCTCGTCGTAGAACAGTACTGGATTCCAACTCCCACGTAGCTCGTATGTTTACAGGGTTAGTTTCAAATGCTAACAACTTCGTAGGACTATATTACAAACATCATAAACAACAACTCTTGTTCCATGACTTTTTACAAAACATAAAAAAAATTTGCCAAAAATAAATATAAATTAAATTTCTCACAGATGGTGCTACGGCAAAAAAAGTCGTTAAAAACCAAAAACAAAGGTCTGCAACAAGAACATAGACAGATTAGTAAGGTCTGCTGGCTCGTTACGTAGTTCAATTGCGAGAAAAAGGATGTTTTCTTTGTGTTCGATATTTACGAGTATAATCTATGTACGCCTGTTGGTAAGCGACACGTCTGTCTATAGCAGTTGCAATGCCACGCAGAGTTTTAAATCGCAAAGACCTGAGGAGCACTGACACATAAGTTGTCAAGGCACATGTGGCTGCAATTTCACCAGCACCCTTACCTTCCAAAACCGAAACGCAGTTACGCTCACTTTACTGCTCGGCGGAAGAAATAAGAAAGGTGGCAACAATTCCAGCTACTATACGTTGGTAACATTGTTCGTTATGTAGGTGGTGTCCCCCTATTGACTCTCTCTCTCCTAAACGTAGACAAAGTTTGAACAAAAGCACAAAGTCATCAACAAAGGCTCGTCGGGTGTGATACGTCTCGTTCCCGGGGGCGCATAATGGCAATTTTTCGTATACAGCGCCGTGAATGCGATGAATGCGAGATGTCGCATAAACGGGTCGCGACGTGCAAATTTGACGCTTTTGTGCCCTGTCGGCTCGCGCGCGTGATCCGCATTCCATCGAGTGGGACAATTTAGTATTGACGAATATTTGTTATTTCTATTTACTAGTTGCTTTCGTTTTCTGATAACGCTTTTTTCATACAGAATAGAAAGGTTAAATTAAAAAAGAAATATACACGGAAATAATAAATAAAACAAAAACAGGACAAACGATTTTACAAACCGCACATTACTTCGCGTCGACCTAATCTGGCGTTAAGATAGATCGCCTAAATCTTCGTTATTGAATGCTATGAATGCACAAACTTGCGGGATCCTGAGAAGGTTCTCGGGCTGTCAATATTCTTATTTTTATCATATCGATGACATACACTATAATGCTTGCCATCGTGGAGAAATGATATGCCAATCGACATATGGTACTCATCGATTATTGCTCAGGATGCGCCAGACATACAGGAAAGAAATGGCACTTCGTGCGGGGAGGCTCCTTTCGTGCACCCCGCTTCGCGGGCTATCAATGCAAAGCTTCGTTAAAGTGTGAAATAAGGAGTGTGTTAAAAACGCTAGGTCCCAAGGAAATGAAACAATTTTTTCGAGTCTAAATCACGTATATTTGTTTTACAAACCAACGTTTTCGGCCCTTTACAGGTCACAGAGTCACGGATGAATGAAATATATAGGTGCCTAATTGCTCATATAGGCACTTATAAGAATAAAAACTGTACCTAAACAATTTTTTTTAAAGGCACGAACGCGGTTGAGAGCTAAAGCGTATTCTTTGAATGTCATACCATATACGCTTCGAGATAAACTCTTAGGGTATACCTGTATAAATTGCCCCAGTACACTCAAGCTTACAAGGTACAGTACCATATCTTTCTAATTATGTTTTGATTATAGTGACCGTCCATATCAACCTATCGGTTATGCGAGAAAGGCACTATAACCTGTGCAAGCACAGGAAACTTATATGTTCAGGTCCTGACCCCAAATTTGACATGAACTTAATTCGGTTATGAAGAGGCTAGTGCCTCGGGAGTGTACGGCCTCGCCTGCACGTACAGTATTTAATCAGATATAAGATACAGCCCCATATCTTTCTTCATTAGTTTTGATTACAGTGACCCTCCCTACCGAACCTAAGATACGAGAAGGGCACTATAACCTATGCTTGCACAGGCACCTTATAAATTCAGGTTCTGACCCCAGACCAGCCAGTGTACAGGGTTGTCACAGGCCTCTGTCACTTGACTTTATCTGGTTCTCGAGAGGCTAGTGCTAGTAGATAGGTACCGGAGTTGTAGGCACGCTCACTTCCCTTGCGCATTGCACAACTAGCGGTTGCCACCGCTAAGCCGTCGACTCGAAGTCCACTACCAAATCTCCTCATTAGTGGCGGAGCTGTAAGGCACGCTCACCTCCCGACGCCGAAAAACGATGTCTATCCAGTTCCCAATAACCTAAGCGGCTGGAGGGATCGGAGAATATATAGCTTATCCTCTACTAGCTCTCCGGGCTAGTGCCGGAGGTGCTAGTCGCAGTATCCTGCGACAATCTCCGGATATAAGATACAAAACAATTCCATTGTGAAAGTCTTCTAGACAAAGAAAGGAAATGTTTAGGTCAATACAGTGTTATAACAGTGATAACTATCAAAGACAATCCTCTTGGTGACACGTATTAACACCCAGCTTTCAATCATAGCGATTTCTGAACTCACTTTGTGAGGGTATTTGTTTGCGCCCCGAGCGGACAGCGACGGACTCTGAATCAGAATGAAAGGGTTTTTCATCGAAGTGTACATCAGTACCTAAACCTCATACTGTGATTGATGATATTGATAATGATATTGATATTGCATTTTGAATACTGAGTAACTGAGAAAAGGGAAGCTTAATTTACTGAACATATCACTGTCGCTATTGGCCATAAAGACATTACCATGCTTTAGGTGTTAAATTATACTAGACCTGTACCACTACCATGAGATTACAGGTTGTCGCTAGTAACCGGGTAAAATATTTCACAATTTTGTATGGCAAATTGTACGCCCCTAGACTATCTTGACTTTGAGGGTCAAATCTCTTCACCCGTATAATAAGCTAAGTAGCGGACCTAGGCGCCCATGCGCGGACGGAGCGAGAGCATTCGTATATATTGGCTACAGGAAAGATTATGACACCACGATATATATTTACAGGTATCGATTTAGGGAACACAGTTTTATGTTTCATACAGTCTATTCCCAGTACAACAAATGTGGTGTGGTTCCGACTACCAGTTAGCCACTAAAAGGTTAATAAACTCGCCAAGTACAAAAAGCAAATAACAACACAAAACCTAAGCGGGGTTGCCGATAAAACTTATTTGCTTTCGTCTACAATAATCTTTGAGAGGAAGCGGTTGACGATGCGATATGATAGTGTCATACAAAGAAGCTTATTTCCGCTCTGACTCCAACTATACCACCAATACAGAAGACAAACTTATATTCTCCACTACAAAACAACCCTACGCCTTAATTTCCGACCTTATTCTTTCACAATAGAGCGGTTACATTGATAGTTTTAAAGCAAAATATATAGAGTCAAGGTGTATATCATAGTGAAAATAAAAACTGAATAAATATCGCGATAAGGTTTTGTAAAGGCGCGAGGTCGAGCCAAAGTTAGGCATGCATATTTGTTCTATGGTGACAATGGAGATTGTATCGTACGTTATGCCTAACAAGAACAAACATCTGTGAGGTCGTTTGATTGTTCATTATCTAAGAAGCATTAATCGTATTTTTTTTAATAATACCAAATGACGGGACGAACAAGTGGTGTGTCTGGTGGTACGCGACACACCTATCCATAGCAGTTGCAGTACCACTACGAGCCTATCACCCTCAGACATAAGTTGACAAGTCCCACGTGCCTGTAATTTCACCAACACTTCTACGCTTCAAAACCGGACCGTAATAATGCTTACATTACTTCTTGGCGGCAGAAATATGTAAGGTGGCAGTACTTCCCTGGACGAACTCTTTTACAAGGAGCTGGAAGGAAGAAGGAACTACTGTCTCATCTTCATTAAATTAAAGCATCCTAACAGACTCCTCTTTCAATGCGCAACCAAACCAAAATATATTTTGAGCACACCCTGGACACTCCATACAACAGTAGAAAGTTAGTTACCTACTAGTACTACATATAGCAGGCGGTATCTGCACACGCGCAAATGTGTGCGTAAAGTGCCAGGGCTACCCGTCACTATCTCGTACTATTATTATGTTACGATAGCGAAAATTCTAACGCGAATCTGTTATCTATAACTTTATTAATAGAATCCTAATAATTACACATATTCATTAGGTATTTATATCAATATAATAATAATATTTTTCATTAACTAACTAAAATAATGTTGAAGATTTATTTTAAAAATGTTCTAAAAGCATTTAAAATGTTATGTTTTGGACAGGTATTTTTAAATAAGGGAACCAACGTATTTTAAGTTGCGTGTCCAAGTTTATCATTAGTTAATGATTAAGTATATTCACTCTGTAATATTTATCGGCAATACGAATTAAAAAGTCGAGAACCCTTGTCTACTATTTAGCTCACGAAGTTATGGCGTCGCATTATACTGATAGAATAAATCTGTATTATGTATTACTGTGCACTAAATAAATGATGAAAACCATAACTGAATGAGTCTCAGACAAGTTTATTTTACTAATTTTTGGTTTTCATCTTTCGGAAAACGAAAGGAACTCCTCTCTTTATCCCGTTTAGATGATGATAAAAAGCCGCACACAGCACAATTCACAACCATTGTAAATAGTAACGTACATTGATGTAATATATTAACGTACAAGTTCCGTAATGAATAAATATGAAAACTATATTCAAATATCAAAGCCGTCTTAGCGCGAGAACGGCTCACCGAAAGCCTTATTGCCGTTCAGTCAATGTGACCGTCAACGTGCGGGGTTTGGTGCGGTATCTAAAGCTAGGAAGGGGCGGAGAGTGACCGTTCTCGTTACTTTTTTGTTTTTTGCTTTAAGGAATATCGAGCAATGTCTAAAACAATATTTAAGTCTATAAACAAACTAACGTAAACTTATTTCTATCGTCTTCATTTTCTAGAGCAGACTATTTAAAAAACAAACTCGTGTGGGTACTATTTGCAATAATGTTCCCAGTACACTACGAATTGACCCCTCTACATTACAAATCACTTTGGAACGGAAGAGTGCCGGCAAAAACCGACGTCATGCGATAACACCAGACAATGGCAGCTAGTGTCGTTAACAATGCTTCGTTTGTGACGATTCTTCGCATAAAGGCGGGGTGCGAAATGCTGTAATTTGATAAAGGACTCTTTTATGATGAATTGTGGGCGTGATTTGGTTACGATTGACGCTTCTGTTTTCGTTATTTGTTCTGCGCTTGTGTCTTTGTTATTTGTTCCACGCTTTTGTTTTCGTTAATTAGCTTGTTTATTATTACAAGTAGGGTTAAACTACATACATTATTAAGCAAGACTCACCTCTACGCCGCTTACAAGAAAAGAATATTCCGTACAGAGAAACATCTCAAAAATAATTCACAATTACAATGCGTCGCCTGACTTTCTCAAACTCGATTCTTAAAGCACAAAGTAACTGAAATGCAAAAAATGCATTGTATATTACTAATTTGCAGGCCGATTTCGCATCACATTTCTTTCGTATACACACACTGGCTTTAACCTATTCTTAAAGTAATACATCGAAATTAACACTTACTAAGAAACTAACTAACTAACTTTATAAGAAACTTAAAATAAATAGAAATGTTTGCTATCTCCTGAATGGTCACTCTTTATAAGATACGTGTTTAAGAAAGTAATGCATCGAATGGTCATATTTATGTTATTTATAATTATAACAAAGAACGTATTGCTGTTTTATAAAAATAGTTCACATTTATCTTTTTACATGGCAGTATTCAGAATATTATAATATTGTTCTGATGATTTTGGTGTTTTTTTTTTCATATAGGGCCGAATTTATCTACTTTAGTAATTTTTTTATTGGTCATACCAAAAAAGAACAATTTTCAAATCGCTCTCTCTGATTGGTTAACTAACGTATTTATTACCTACAGTATTACCATCACGATCAAGGGTTATACATTAGCGTTTATTATGAGTACAAAACAAAAATAAATAAATGGAAATACAATTGCATTGAAATCCTCCTATAAATTATAATCAACAGTCATAGATTTTAAGCGGATGCGTTTAATAGTAATTACTATTTAAGATAATTCATTCATTCATAATTTATGAATTAAAATTATAGTCTTTTCAAGAAAGCAAAATTGTATTCTATTAAATCGAAAAGTAACATATTGTCGAAAACCTGACGAAATAGATTTATAAAATAACGTACGAAATAAATCAAATTACTTTAATATCAAACAGATTTGATAACATTTGAGGACTACCAAAAATTATTCAATAGTAGTTTTCAAATTTTTTAAGTTTCCCAAAAAGATTTACTTTCGAATTTGAAAACAATTTAGCTGTTATCTAGTAAAGCTTAATAAATCAATCACAATTTCTAGATTGAATCGAAATCAAATTCATTGAAAATTGCTGCAAAATTAAAAAAAAATCTGTTCTTCAACACAAAACATAGAAGATTTAAAATAAAATAATTGCTTAAATCTAAGATTTTTTTGGACGAAAGTCATGCGCTTGGTGGTAAACGACACGCCTGGCCTTAGCAGTTGCAGTGTTGCATTCAGAGCTTTAAATCGCAAAGACCTGAAGGGCACTGCCACTACGCCCGTCACCCTGAGACAAGTTGACATGACATAAGTCCCATGTGCCTGTAATTTCACCATAACCACTGTATCGAAAAAATAGTATAAGCCTCAGCAAGTTGCTGGTTTTCAGGCTTCACCTGGCAAGTATTAGCCGATGGAGACACCATAGCTTGTAGAGACCGGTATTTTTTCTATTAAATATTATATAAATAAGAAGGTACCTTATTTGTGCTTTATAGACTTAAAACATCAGATTTTTAACGCTGTGTGATGTCACGTACCCGACATAAAAGTACACCATTGCTTGAAACGTTATCCTCTTCAGAATTACCCATTTTCTTAGCAAATCTGAAACGGACTGAACCATACCAGTAAGGATCCGTATCACCAATATAATACCCCTTTGAAGGACGATGCAAATGTCCACAATCCACAAGGCATCTGCCAATGACAGCTATCAGAGAATCAAGGGGTACTGCCGCAATTTCGTTCGCTTTACCCGAACATTGTCATCAATGTATTATGATTTACTGAATTGTTAAACTACTGTGCTCTCTAGCATACACACAGATTCCGGTATTCTAAGTATTGCATTATTGCAAGCATGTTTCACAGTCTACAGACTAGATAGAAGAGAGTTATAATATTGCGTTTATTAAAACATACGTAGTGTTGAAAAAAGGGAAAACATTTATAAAAAAGAAATGAGACAAAAAAAAATATTTTGATGAATATATTTTTCCATTTTTGTCGTCTAAAAAATAGTATGAAAAATCCCCAGCGCTTCATTTTTTTTTGGGACAATTATTCGACACTACATAATATATTATGTTATGTTATTGTCCAAAAAAAAACGAAATGGTGGGGATTTTTCATATTTTTCATATAGGAAAAAAATTGAATAAATATTCATAAAAATATTTTTTGTCTGATTTCTTTTTTATATAATATATTTTCCCTTTTCTCAACACTACGCATGTTTTAATTAACGCAATGTTATATATAGTTATCGAATACACAAATTTAGTTTGTATGTGGCAACACCCACCCGACATTTTTTTAATGTTACTATTTTTTTCTTAATTTTTAAATACTTACGCTAAGTAAACAAAGAGTTTGATTCTATTCATATTGTATCAAATACTTATTTTTTGTTTATTGCCTCTACTTTTATCGAGAGGGGATGCAAGACTGTTACCGAGTATTGGGCTCCAGCGTTTCATACTAAACTCTATGTTTGAACATTTACTTGTGAACAAATACACATTTAGTAGCAGTAGCGCGCCTTGTGAAACAGTTCGTCCAGGGAAGTGCCGCCACCATAATTGTTTCTGCCGCCAAGCAGTAATGTCAGCATTATTGTGTTCCGGTTTTGAAGGGTAAGGATGCTGGTGAAATCTGGTGACGTCTTCCGCTGTGACAGAAATTTGAGGTTATGTAAAAAAACTAGAGGGGGCGGGGTTATGATTTGTACTCATAAGAAACTCGAAGTAAACGTATTGAATGATTGGAACAGCGACACTGCCGAATCCCTGTGTGTAAGAGTGCCTGCACGCTCCATAACATCGCAATGTGATTTATACATAATTATAGTGTACACACCTCCCGATCTTCGTGGCTTCACCGATCGTATTGATAACTTATTTAATAATATCTTGAATTTAATTGATAATCATCCTAACTGTAATTATTTATTGGTGGGTGATTTTAATTTACCATGCATTATTTGGAATAATGATGAGTGTACAGTATCGCAACAGGGAAATACAGACTTTCAAAACTGTGCAGCGAATTTTATAGATAATATCCACTTTTGTGGTTTGAAACAATGTAATTTTATACAAAACTCAAAAAGTAAATCGTTAGATCTGTGCTTTAGCAACTTCGATATGAAAGTCATTCGCTCTGCACAACCTTTGTTAAAGGAGGATACCTATCATCCGTCCATTTTAATAAATATTTTTGATTTTAAATTTAGACATTTTAAGGAAAAGCAAATCTCTCGTTTTAATTTTTACAGGGGTAACTATGAATTAATTAATAAATATTTAAGTAGCATTGATTGGGCTCATATTTTATCGCATGATAGTATAAATGAAGATGTTTCAAAATTTTATAACCTATTGCACGAATCTTGCACTCTTTTTATACCTCTCTCTAAAAGCTCAAATGTGAGATCTTATTATCCTATCTGGTACAGCCGTGATTTGATCAAACTTAATATACGGAAGAATAAAATACACAAAAAGTGGAAACTTTTTGGTAATCCTCGCGACTATGACGAATTCTCTCTATTGAGGAACCGTGTGAAGCGATTGCAAGAGGAATGTTTCAGGGAATTCACTAAAAACACTGAATATAATATACGGAATATTCCTAAATATTTTTGGACGTATGTGAAATCAAAACGAGGAGGCTCTAATTATCCCAAAGCTTTCACTAATGGTAATGCAACTTTCTCAGAGGGGCAACAGATTTGCAACGCATTCAATGAGTTTTTTAAGGAAGCGTTTATTGTGTCAGCACAGAATACCATCTCATCTAATCATCACAGTTTATTTTATGGCAATAATACAATATCACAAATACGTATATCAGAGTCAGTAGTGGAGAAACACCTCAATAGTATAGACAAAACAAAAGGCGCGGGTTGTGATGGAATAGCTCCTATTTTTCTAACCAATTGTGCTAAGTCATTGGCTCTTCCAATTTCTATTCTCTTTAATAAATCTTTAATTCAATGTGTCTTTCCTGCAATTTGGAAAAGAGCCCATATTATCCCCGTTCATAAAAAGGGATGTAAATCTTTGATTAATAACTACCGTCCAATATCTATCCTCAACACCGTAGCTAAAATATTTGAAAAAATAGTCTACCTGCACATTTACCCAGTGATAACTCGCAGTATATCTACATCCCAACATGGTTTCTTGAAGGGTCGCTCTACTATATCTAACTTGGCTTTATTTACGAACTTTGTATTAGATCAGATGGAAAATGGAGGACAGGTTGATGTGATCTACACGGACTTTGAGAAAGCCTTTGATCGTGTGGACTACTCTATTCTGCTTCAAAAACTGGAATCGTTAGGAATACATGGTGATTTGTTGAGGTGGATCACGTCATATCTGTACAATCGCTCTCAAGCAGTCGTACTTGGTGGATATAGATCTGACTTCACTTCTGTGCCATCAGGTGTCCCACAGGGCTCGCATATTGGACCTCTCCTTTATAATGCGTATATTTATGATATTCACACATGCTTCAGTAGCGCTAAACACCTCTTATACGCAGACGACAAGAAAGTTTTTATGCGAGTGAATTCCATATCTGACTGTAATTTAATTCAACAGGATCTCAACAATTTAATGTCTTATTACGAGAATAATAAAATAACAATAAGTATTTCCAAATGTCAATGCATTAGCTTTACGCGCAGAATGAATCCAATATCATTTAAATATAAAATCAACGACCAGGTACTGGAAAGAGTACAATCAATAAGAGATCTCGGCGTCTTGCTAGATTCTAAAATGTCATTTTCCCTTCATATTGATAGTATAGTTAATAGAGCTTACCGAAATTTGGGTTTTGTCATGCGTACTTGTAAACCTTTCACATCTATCATTAGTCTCAAAATCGTTTACTACGCTTATGTTCGCAGTATATTGGAGTACGCCTGCCAAATATGGGCTCCAACTTACGCCGTACACAAAAATCGGATTGAGAGTATACAGATGAAATTCGTACGTCATTTAAAGCATAGATTTCCGTGTGATGATTCATCTTACAAGGACATCTGTCAGAAGTATAAGCTGCTAACGCTGAGTGAACGTCGTACGGTGTTGGATATGGGTTTGTTGTACGACATCTTATGTGGACGTCTGGACTGCCCTGAAATTCTGGAGCAGATAGCGCTGCGTGTGCCGGGGCGCCGCACTCGTCATACAGCTTTATTCCACGTCCTGCCCCACTCTACTAACTATGGGAAGAATGCAGTGTTATCACGAATTGTCAACAGTTATAATGTGCACTTTAGTAGAATCGACCCTTTCATTGGTAGTAAAGAAGGTTTCTTAAAAAATGTCAAATCTGCAAATCTGTAGATCAAATGTATACGTAACATCTACACCATTTGTTTTTTTTATAGATTTAAAGATTTAATTTTATATAATTATATAAATACATGTTATCGATTATATATTCTATCATATATCATTAGTTATATCTTAAGTATATGTCACTAATATATGTTTTATTATTGTTTGTAATATATGTATCACCACGACAAATAAGTTATTGTAGACTTTAATTTAAACCTTAATTAAAAATTTATTTAAAATTGTATAAGCTCACTACTAATTTTGTTTTGTTCTGTTCGTTTATAAGGCTTCAAAATTTATGTCATTGTGGATAACTATTTTGGCCTAAGTTATTTAAGACAAATATTGTTTGTTGTAAGACGTATTTAAGTTGGCTGTTATTATTCCTTAATAATAAAATAAAAAAAAAGAAATTAAAGGCATATCGTCGCCTTCTTTCTTAAACTTATATCTTAAAGCACAAAGTTACTGAAATGGAAAAATGGATTGTATATACAAATTTTGCAGGCTCTTTTCACATCACATTTCCTTCATATTCACACACTGGCTTTTATTTATTCTTATAGTAATGCATCCAAATTAACCCTCTTAATAAGAAATTTAAAATAAATAGAAAGTTTTGGCATCTCCTGAATAATCACTCTTTATAAGATACGAGTTTGAGAAAGTAAGGCGTCGATATGGGACTTGTGAACTTATGTCTCAGGGTGGCGGGCGCAGTGGCAGTGTCCGTCTTTGCGATTTAAAGCTCTGAGTGGCACTGCAACTGTTGTGGACAGGCGTACAGCTTACCATCAGACGCACGTCTTGTTCGTCCCGTCTCTTGATATCATTGACTTACAATTATATGGACGTCGGGTCCTCGCTAAAAAGTGTCCGAACTTATAGGGCGTTAAAATCGTATACAGAGCGTCATTCACGCTTTAGTCTTCGTTTGTTCGACTGACAGCGAAGCAAGCAAAATTAGACAGTACTGCGATGACATTACAATTTAAATTCAACGTTTTAGCTTTTTCATATTCCTTTAGATGTCACTACGTTTAAATAGGTTGACTTGGGACATTTTATTCGTGGTTTTTGTATTAGACCCGTCGTCCATGTATTTGTAAGTCAGTGCTTGATATTATAAAAAAACTCTTTTTATTGTGGGAGGTAATTTTAACATTTTTTTAAACATAATAATAATAATAACGCACACACTCATGGCCCCGCACTAGGGAAACCCTGTATCGCGGGTGTCACGAACACACATAGACCACTACAAATTACACCCCAACTTAAGAGAAAAATAAATATATATATATTTTACTTCGTATGTGTTTGTAACAGGTTTATGATGCGAATGTAGACGGAAGGGTTTTAACAGGACTTACCAGAACGACTTACATTGACCTGGGGGCCTACCATAACCTTTCCAAAAACAATCTTATTGCAATGTAAGCTTAAAGTAAGCTTATTGTAATATTACTCATATTCGTACCATGACGAACCTGTCAACCAAGTAATGTATTTTTGCAAAAGTGATTGAAAGAACGAATGATTTCCCAATATTGTCTATTCCTTATTAAAAATAGGAAAGAGAGAACGCTATGTGAACTACATAATACCATCTCTTTCTTTTTGGTGTTCCGAATCGTCTTATCGTACTATATGTTTAAGTACTTAATGTCATTTAGATTCAGAGAATTTTGACTGTTAATAAAAGAAAAGTATGTAATAATAAAATATGTTAAAATTACGTTGTTTTCAATAACTATTCCGCATTTTCTTGAAGAAAATGAATAAAACAAGTTGAATCTTGATAGTCACGTTGTGAGTTAGGAACTATAGTCTAGTGTCAACTGTTAGTTCCGCCAAGGAGCATATAGATGGCGCTGTTATAATTTTACGAAATAAACCGCGTATTTAACGAAAAATTATTTACTATGTGCTATTAAATAAAAAAATAAACAAATTATTGAAGAGATATATGTAAATAAATAAGTTCAACTTAACTTTTAATCATTACAAATCAATATTAAGACAATAAAACTGAAAGTAATATTGTTTCCATTGCATCCGTGTAACTATTTTAAGATTGCTAAATTTGACATAAGAGCAATAATTACTTTAATGTTAAACTCGCGTCATAGTACGAACTGAGTGAATGATAAAAAAAACACTAAAAAAATTATAAGCACTACTACGTGTCGTTGGAAAACCTACATTCTGTCTAGTAGCCAGTTCTCAATAAAAATGAACAATAATTACATTAACATTTGTTTGTGTTTACCTGCTTAACTACATCCATTAATGTTACTGTTTAAAAGTTTAAAATCTACATAAATATTTCAATTGAAAAGTCTCTTACAAAATTGAACAATAGTACGTGTTAGATAAACAATAAGATGTATGGAAAGGCGACATGGGTCTAGATTCTACACAAATATGATTCAAAGTCTGTTCCATACCATTTAAATTTATTTGAAAAGAGCAATCCAAGTGTCTTGCTCGTTCTTCTCAGGGAAGTCAACGCAGTGAAAGAGCAGAAGCCTAAAAAATGTAATTTATTTTACCTATGATATAAATGATTCTTTGACTTTAACTGAATTGCGTTCACAATTTAAAAACTTCCCTCAACACGTACCTACCTTCTAAAAAGAATCGCATCAGAAATCTACCAAACTGACCAAACCCTATAAAACCTATTGTCGCGTTCTCTTTGAAAATTCCTAAGCTTTTCCACTACTTGGCCACAATCGCTGAGATTAACTTAACAAAAACGTACAAAGTGCTCATAAGCATACGAGAGTAATCGGATAACGCATAAAAGTCTCGCATTCATCGCCTGTTTATATCTTGTGGCGTTTTCTACATTGACATACTCGTATATAGGCACTCTAGATGTGGCTACAGTTGTTATTGGAAAATTATAATAATTAGGTAAATATTTTTTTTTATTAAGAAGTAAGTGCTCATTTGACTTCCATCACACCTGATGGAATGTGACGATGAAGTCGACGATGGAGCACACAGACCTAAATAATACCTACTCATTCTCACCTTGAAAATGTCCAAGTTGTAACGTTAAGGGAACAAGTCTCCTGGCTGGGAATTCCACTCCATAGCAGTATACCATTAAAATGTTGAAGCAAAACGCTACGTGCGAATTCTAGGAATATCCACAACATAAGGATGGAACCCCAGCCTATGCCTGGTCCCCCGATGATGGAAAGAGGAAGGCGGAATTTATTCGTGAAATTCCCTCGTACATTCTCCGTGATATATCCTGCAGAATAGAGTACCGATAAGTAGGCAACTTTACGGCGGTGTTCTAGGCTCTACAGCTTCGCCTCTACTAATTCCGAGTCACCAATAAGCCTCTTGACACGTTTGTCGATTGAGCCCAAGGTAGCCAGTTGATATTTAACAGAACCATTCCGTAAGTGACAGCAGTACTCCATACACGACCGGACTTGTGCTTGGTACAGCTGATTGTTTCTCACTTGCTTATCTCATCACAGTTAAAATCACCCTGATAAATAATTATTAATTAGCTCCCACAGTAAAAAAGTGTTTTTTTTTTAATAATGTCAAGTGACGGGAGGAACAAGACGTGCGTCTGATAGTAAGCTACACGCCTATTCATAGCTGTTGCAGCACCACTCTGAACTCAAAGGCTTTCGTGGTTATTCACTAGTTACAGGTTTCTTATAACGATATGATTTCTTTTAATTTTCCCGATATATCAGAACGGTTACATGCTCCTTGGTCACGGGTTGACTAGCCAACGGCAGATGACAGCTTTAAGCACAGATATATCTGTCTACCCTAATTCGCTGTCGACGCCTACCCTCATCTCGATTACTTGTGGCGTCACCATTGTCACTCACATTTTTCCGACAAACCACACTCACTGTATCCACACATAACACGTTGTAAGCACTAAGAACCGGATTCCACTCGCTAGACAGTTTAAATCCACCTTCTAGTACTATGTGATCTCGATGGCTTCTCCTACTAAACGTGGTATGTAATGACTTTCTATCAATAGTACTTGAGGACTATGTAACTCGATCCAGTGGTTAATGACATTTTGTGGCAGACTGACTTCTATGCATCATTGTTTTTTACTACTCGGATGTGTTCCCTCATACAACTACAGTTAACTTTGTACATGTCAAATATCAGGAAAATAAAAAGAAATCATATCGTAATAAGAATCCTGTAATTAGTGATAATCAATTATACTATTTTTTTTATTTTTTTTTTATGATTCCAAGGGACGAGATGAACTAGTGATACGACTGGTGGTAAGCGACACGCGCTTATCCATAACAGTTGCAGTGCCACTCAGAGCTTTAAATCACAAAGATCTGAGAGGCACCGCCACTGCACAAGTTGACAATTCCCATGTGCCTGTAATTTCACCAGCAACACCAGGTATTTTTTAATTATTATATTATTTATTATTATTATTGTATAATTGTGTGTTTGAAGCGTGTTTTTTTTTATTAATTTTTTATTACATTTATTTTTAAGTTTTTTTAGTCATCAACAACTTTGTAAATGTCAACATAAGTAGTACAAGATATCACTTCCAGCGGTTTTTAACATCGAGAAGCACCAGTGGCAGCCCACAAAGTGACCAGCACGCCGATCTGCCCATGAAAGGAATCTGAATAAAAAAGGCATAAAGGCTCGGGATGCCTGCCTTTGTGGGCTTGGCTTTCACTGAGTGGATACAGAATTCGAGATGGTTTAAGAAGTGTTTGTACACACACACACACATTAAATACGTAAATAATATGTGTTTACGTGTGTAATGTATTTGTGTGTTATAAAAGATCATTGGTGTACAAACTGTATGTCAGAGATTGATATATATTATTTTTGTGATATTTGATCTTAACATGAAAACAAATCTATTCAAATTTGTGCCTAAATTTTTTTGTAAGTTTTCACCCATTTATTTGGGTAGGCAAAGATTGTATCCAAGGACGAAAAAAATAAAGGAAGTGCCATTGACTTACAATTATATGGACGTCGGGTCCGCGCTAAAAAGTGTCCGAACTTATAGGGCGTTAAAATCGTATACAGAGCGTCATTCACGCTTTAGTCTTCGTTTGTTCGACTGACAGCGAAGCAAGCAAAATTAGACAGTACTGCGATGACATTACAATTTAAATTCAACGTTCTAGCTTTTTCATATTCCTTTATATGTCACTACGTTTAAATAGGTTGACTTGGGACATTTTTTTCGTGGTTTTTGTATTAGACCCGTCGTCCATTTATTTGTAAGTCAATGGGAAGTGCCTTTAGCTTAGATTACTATTTGAACCGATGTCGCTAAAACTCATACATTCTTAATTTGAAACACAGCACAATCTTGATATTGATTGGTCATAGTTTCAAATTTACAAAGAAATAACAAATTCTAGATTGTTGAAATAATTTAAACTTTATCCTGTTGGCATATCGCTGAAAGTTCAATACCATCAATACCTATTATTGCAAGTTGCGAGGTTTTGATATTATATTGAAATTTCAATCAATGTGCTACCATCTAGCGGTGAATTGCTGAATGACGACTAATTGGAGTTATTAGTTTAGTTCTCCAAAAGAGAAGCAACCATATTGCAGGGCTATAAGCTTTACTTTCGTTTCTTGCAACAATAAAAATTTTTCAATAAATAGGAAATTTAAATTTGTTAAAATAAGACTTTCCGATGATATGAAATACACATTTATTTTTACACTCCAAAACAGCACAATAAGGCATTTTTCTAGGATTTTAGAGTATTTGCACGAAAGAATGACACAACCATACCATCCATACACAGCGAAAATGGCGCACTGAGCTCAGATAGGTCTTTCGAGGCCTATAGTTGGGACGCGTCAGACGCTAACTAATCACTTTTACTGTATTTATTGTTCTGTGGTTTTATCATACAGCCTCTTCCTATTTAGTGTTTTGTCCTTGTTTTACGGCTTTACAAATTGATAGCGATTTCTGTTTTTTTTAGTGCGTTTAGGAACGTGTTCTTAACTTGAACTTTGAACTTGTTCAAAATTGATGTGACCGAAACCCTTCACGACGTTTGAAAAAAAAAATATGGATTCTTGGCGCCTTTTCCATCAAAACAATGAAAGACTCTAATACCTATGAAGTCGACTATGAGTCGATTTTCACCCATTTATTT
>NW_020653713.1:4401505-4421506 GCF_003589595.1 Hyposmocoma kahamanoa
TAACCCATTATTATAACCTTTGCCTACCCAAATAAATGGGTGAAAATTTATTTTAAAAAATGATGTGATCGAATGACGTCACGAACAACGAAATTTTAAAAATATTAACGTAACAGTCGATTTAAAAAAAATTCAACATTTTTTTTTAATTTTTATTGAATATCACAATGTTTTATTACCATAATATTCAATTATTTTCTTGTGAAATTACTCCACTCGTAATATTGTAACAAAAATTTCATGTGGGTTACACCACTATTGCGCTGATATTCTCAATGACGATGCTATATGTTATTTTTGTCTGTTCGTTCTTTCGTCTGTCGGTGGTTTCATGGTCCGCAATGGTTAACCACTCCCGACTAACGTCTCAATAACAGTTGGAGGGGCCAGGACCTACCTCGTGAAGGCACCTATATATATAACAACGAAACATACATACATTAATGTGTGCTTCGCTTACAATGCCATGTAAAAAAATCTGTACACTATTTTAAAGCATTTTCTACATATCTCCCAAATAAACTTTGTAAATCATGGTTTGCGGTAAAACCAAAACTAATCATATTTCTGAAGTCTATCACGCATTTTCCATCAAAATAGAGCCAATGAAGAAAAGCCGCAAACAGAATAAACGAAAAGGAAAAAAATAAACGCACAAGTTCTATTACACTCGAAGCAATTGACCGGAGCGGTCGACACAAGCAAACATAATAAGGGTCGTCGTTCGAAAACCAACAACAAGCACAATATAGGCGGCCTGTTTCCCCCGCGAAGAAAGCGCGACATAAATAATCGCAGTAAATAAGAGTAAAATATTGAAAACTGTCATGGCGGGCAGAAAGGCGCGAAACTGGATATCCTCGAGTTTCCGGCCGCCCGCGCGCCAAAATGGCAGAACGGATATTCGTATCGCGGCCGCAGTACTATTTGAAAATGGAACTTGTTTAGATGGAACAATGTTATTCTCCTATTTTCCTTTACTCGACAAAACATTTTCACAGGTCTTGTTCAAACATTACAAACTGAAGTAGCTTGTGATGAAACATTGGATAAAAAATAGAAATTAAAACCGTTGAAACTCAAGCTTCTTGGCTTCTAGTAGTTTAACAATTAATTATATTATCGTGCTCTTACAAATTCACATCAAATCTCTATAGCGTAATTGATCAACTAGCCTCATAATGATAATTTTAATAATAGTATACCATTTTAAAGCGGTCAATGTTCCGGCTAAAGTAGAAAATAAGTTTTTATGAGGTAGATCAACGATTAATGACAACATTTCCCGCACACATTCGTCTCGTAAAGAGATTTTCGTATGATGTAGAGCCCGTACTCTTTCTGTTTCGAGCATATTGATTTCTTTCATTTTCTTTTTGTGTCCACGGCTAAAATTTTTTATTCCTATTTGTCCGCTATTCAGTTCCGCGGTACGCCAAAATTTCATTTGGATAAAAGTCCTCAGAGAGAGTTTTTATGCGCAAAACTTTGATGAGAATATCGTACGAGATTTTAATTGAAACTTGGATTTTGCAGACTCAAACAGGTTCATTCCTTACTTATACAGAATTTCATTTAAATTTAGGCTAACCATTTGAATAAATCGGTTAACTATAAGATGTTTTAATGTATTATTGTAAAGACTCACTTGCACAGTTAAAAACAAAACGCCATTATCTATATTTTTTATCTCTATTCGCGCTGCCCGGAACCACAGAAGCGGGCGGGAATATTTGAAATTGGAACCAAATAGGCGTTAAATAGCGGCGTGCGCTGTCATAACATCATTTGGCGTTCATCAGCCGACGAAACAGCATCGCAGTTTGGTGCACGTTTTATTAGCGTAAGGAATAGCGGGGCACAGTGACTCGGAAATAGAGATTTGCATCGGGGCGGCGGTGATTGCATTTTCTTTGCAACTGCAGCATCATTTAATTTTGTTAGAGGCTCAGAAATTGTGAGCCTGTCTGTTGGCAATTTGTTTTCGTATAATGTCGTTTGGTACATTCAGTGTTTATACAAGAGTTAGTTAGACATCCTCCCCGTAAGCCGTGTTCATACAGAAACTACCCATCAGAGCGTTTTAGAGAATTCTCTCTGGCTTAGCATTAAGCTTCTTTGAATTTTTGAACCTGGTAGGGACTAATCTTCATGTGAAGATATATCCTTTTTACCATAAGGTTGCCTAAAAGACATAGATATTCAGCAATGCACGACTGTCTGTCAATTATTTTTATTTTTATTTTTTTTTTATTGTGACTCGGCAAAATGACTGCACTGCGCCTGATAGAAAGTGCGAATACAGTCCAGAGATGAGAGTAACGGATGGAAAACACAAATATCTTCACTCCGTCACTATCATTTTGCCGGTCTGGCCAAATGCTTCTTCACACTACGTTTGAAGGACCCGATGTTATAGAGGGGAGGGAATACATTATCGGCACGACTGTCTCTATGTTGATGTTATACTTGCACAATAACACCAAGAAGGGGTTTACTTTGTTATTATAACTATTTATTTTTATTATTCTTACAAACTTTTGAAAACCTTGTCAATTAGAAATTATACGCTGTGAAGTAGATCAAAAGCCTTCAAGCGTCATCATTATACAAAATATAGAGCCACAATAAAAAAAATCCGTAAAATATTCCGTTGATCGATCAGCCCATCTCGTTCCCTTTTCCCGTAAAATACGAGGCTCTAAATTTTATTGAATATCTTTTACGATTTGGGTTTTGATTTTTCAATAAATTTTTCAAATTCTAATATGTAAACAAAAAGATTAAAATTTATGAAATTAATACTCTAAAGCAGGAACTTTGCAAATATTAAGCATTTTCATAGTACTATGTCATCCTGGTAACAGTTTGCTTTTTAAGCAAATATTTTCTCGTATTGTTATAAGAATTCAAACACTAGGGACAAAGTCAGGGTCAATGAATAATTTACTCCATTGGTTGAAAACGTCACTTTTAAGCTATTGCTCGTTCACTACGCTGAGTTCTCTGAGAAGTACGAGCAAGAAATTCTAGGGATTGCTCTTTTCAAATAAACTCAAATGCTATGGAATACACTTTGAATGAAATTTGTGTGGAATCTAGAGCCGTTTTGTCTTTCCATACATCTTTATCTAACACGTAGTCTTCAATTTTGTAATATGACTTTTGAATTAAAATATTTTTAATGTAGTTTTTAAACTTAGAAAATGATAATTAAGATTATGTTCCGTAATGCTCCGGAATCTGATTGTAAAAACGTATACAGTTCCCCACAATAGGGCGTACAATCGACTACCGTTACCATTTTCAGTGTGATATCTGTACGTCGTAGCTTGTACGTAGGTCTTCACTCACATACCTGATAAACTTATCGCTGCGACACGGCTAGCCGCCCACTCGCTGTATTATTGTTAAATGTACCTTAGAGAATAATACCTAAAATCTATAGTAGAATGGTTTAAGTTGTGGTGTAGGAAGCGGTCTTCGCCGACTACACACGTCGCGAACAGTTACAATGTTCGTTACGGGGCAGAGGCATAGCGATGTAAGTGATGACCATAACACCTTATTAATAAGCTACAGCTACGGCGTTAGCTATTCGGCTATAGCGAAATTTTGTATTGCTTATTTACCACTAGTAGCAGTCTGTCTTATACTACTAATGAAAAGACAGCCAACGATCCTTCAGGATGCTGATTAAACCACTATTTCTGCCAATTATCTGTATGACTTTCGACAGTATTGCAGTTTAAACCACTGTTTCTTCTAATTGTCTGTCAAACTTTTGACAATGTTGTTGTTTACACCGTGGTTGGACAGTGTTGTTGTTGGTGAAATTATAGGTAAATGCGACTTATCAATTTATGTCTCAGGATGGTCAGGCAATTGCAATCAAACGCAATTGTTATGCGCTTGATGGTAAGGTACACAGCGTACCATCAGGCGCACGACTTGTTCGTCCCGTCACTTGATATTATAAAAAAAAACACTATTTCTTCTCATAATTATCTGTAAAATTATTGGTGGTGTTGCCCTTTAAACCACTGTTTGTAATTATCAACACCACTTTTTATTATTTCGCCTTACTCGATCAGCTGCAGGTAAGCTAAATCTGTGTTCGATTCCACATCGCGACCGGTTCATACATTTAAATACAATACTGTTTCTTTTAAAAAGCTCATACAAACATTTACGATATCTGGAGTAGGTCTTTTGTATGAAACAGATATTTACCGACGAGAATGTTTCATTTTGGCTAAATTAAATTGCGCCTCCGTTGAACGACTCACGCCCGTAACCAAATGTTCATAACCCGTGAAAACGTCGTATATTTTCATATTTGCTTGTCTGTATTTTTCGAAAGATTTATGTTCCATCTTGTTTGGAGAATCCGGATCAATAATACTTTACATATCGTTTGTAAGACACGTAAGCAAAGATGAATTACTAGACTTTTACGTCCAGTTTATGAGAAATATTTATTATAGTGTACTTCAAGTGTGTTATTGTTTTGTCTCTAGAATAGAAGCAAATCGCGGTGGCGGTGGTCTTTTTTCTTATTTTATTCTTGCTTTTTCGAGACTCCCTCCCCATTTTCCACTCTTCGCGATTTAACACCGCTACAAGTCAAGAGCTTGTATAGGCGTCCTCGTATATGTAAGATACCAGCACCCAACACCCGTTCCAACCGGAAAGTAGTAATGGCAGCTAGTACTTCCCTGGACGAACTCTTCTTAAGGAGCTCTACTCCTACTTCTTCTTCTTAGCGAGTTGACTGTGACCTTTATATTTGTGAAGATCAGTACTCAGCGACTGACACAGCGTTACCAATGGTAACTTACTCCTACCAATATTCCAATAAAATTCACAGGAGTTAATCTTTTTTTAAAGATTTTAAGTGTTGATAGTAAGTAACCAGTTTTATTATAATATAGGTTTATTGTGCAAAGCTCCAATGAGCACTTTATAGAACTGGTGGGTACTTTAAAACTGTTTACTCAATTTGTACAAAATTAAAAGGAAATAAAATTGTAAAATAAACACCAAATTAAATTAAAAAGTCCATTAATTGAAGGCAAACATCTTCCATCTAATGACTTGAACCTCGAGTTGTTGACTCGACACCCCAAGTCGAAAGAAACATCCACATAGGTATCCAGATATATATACCTCTATACACAGTGCAAAAAAACAGATGTCATATTTTAGCACGAACTGTAGTATTATCCATAATACAGAGTTATTCAGCCCAAAATAAAAAAATATTTCATAGATTGTTCACAGATGGCTTTTCGGTAAAAGAAGTCGTTAAAAACAAAAAAAAATCTGCAACAAGCACATAGAAAGATTCGTAAGGTATGCTGGTTTGTTCCGTAGCTCAGTTGGGAGAGCGTCAGCCGCGGTATAGTGAAGCCCAGCCAGATCGAATAAATTTTTCATCTTTCAAAATCAAATTTTGATCTTTGTATTAATAATTATAATAAACCACCAAAAGTTTCACCAAAAGTAATAGAAAATCATCAACAATGTTGTTTGACAACAAGCGTACAGTTTGGTCGTCCCGTCACTTGCTATCATTTAAAAAAAGACATACTATTAAGCATTTTCGAATACGATTTTTTTTTAATTACTTACTCGTGACCGCCTATCTAGCTCTGGAGAAAAGATAGGATCTACGGTGGAACGAGCTCGACCAGAAGATATCTATTCAGTCGCACCTTAAAGATGCTTGGGTTGTATGTGCTCGGAAACACAGTCACAGGCAGGGAATTCCATTCCTGGGCTGTGCGCATAATAAAAGATGAAAAGCTCTTAGTACGCCTGAAGGGAATATCAACCTAGTAAAGATGATATCCCGCCGTAAAAGGGGGCGGGCGGGATGAGCTGATGGAGCTCATGGGCACACTCAAAATATATTCGGTTACATTGGCTCCGACACCATACCTATACTTTACAATAATTAAGTGATTCTACAACTTATTCTACTTAGGCAAGAAGCAGTATAAAGTGTGTCTACTGCCATTTTTCTGATTCAATATTTATATACAAAGCTTTTGACAATAAATGTAATCAATTCGAAGTCCTTCCTCATTTCTTTCAAAATAATACAAACACTTGGTTCCACTAAACCGCTTTTAATTGAACATTGACTCTATACAGCCAGCGGACAATTTCTAAAGTCGAATTGAATGATTTTGATATTTAGTGGGCACGCGTTCTTTCCTTCTGGACATCCCTTATCAAGATACGTCACGTTCCGTATTTATACGGATTTATCTGTTACCCAGATTTATTCAAATTTGAATGCTGTAAGCATGTCCATAGTTCATAGCTCATTCTAACTCATAAAATAAGATTTAACACAAGTTTTTTTTTTTTAATAAACCAAATGTTTTGATATTTGTGTATATTATATATAATTTGCCTATTTCATATATTTATGAGTCATATCCGGGTGTGGGGAATCGGAGTACTGTAACACAGGGTATCTTAGTACGGGTTCCGCTTTCTCACAATAGCTTGTAATCATTATTGTATGTCACACTCTTATGTGAACCTATGTTAAAGAATGCCATGTGATTAGAAACAACTACTTGTTTCTTGTGTTTTTTTTATAATATCAAGTGATGGGACGAACAAGTCGTGCACCGGATTGTAAGCTATATGCCTGTCTATAACAATGGCAGTGCCACTCAGAGCTTTAAATCGCAAAGATCTGAGATGCACTGTCACTGCGCCCGTCACCCTTAGGCATAAGGTAACAAGTCCCATGTGCCTGTAATTTCACCAGCGCCCTTGCATTTCAAAACCGGAAAACCGCAATGCTGGCATTACTGCTTGGCGGCAGAAGTTGGTAAGGTGGCAGTACTTCTCTGGACGAACTCGTTCACAAGGGCCTTTTGCTGCTACTAAATTAATTACTTGCTGTATAATTATTTATTATTGGTCGTATGTTGAGGACAAAGTTGTGAATGTTATGCTGTTTCTATGTTTGTTTAAACTATATTATTTTTTGAGTGTATTTATATATCATCTTCATCATTCAGTCATTCGACGCCCAATGCTGGGCATAGGCCTCCCCCAACAATCTCGACGACGATCGGATCGGTCGATCGGCTTCCCGCGACCTTAACCAGATCGTCGATCCACCTGGTGGGGGGCTTACCCAATGAGCGTCGTCGTTGACGGTAGCCGGGTCTCCCCCGGGGATTCTTCGCACCCCATGCCCTGTTTCCGGAGCCGCTACCGTGACTAGGAAGAGCAAGACTGCCGGGGACTAGGGGCCAATTCCTTGGTGTGTTTTGCCATAATCGCCACGCTTGGCAGACGGGTTGGCGATCGCAGTTCTGGCCAAGATGGGTAGAAGACGCTGCTGCCCGTCTTCTTCTGGCAATTTTCCTTTAGTCGCCTTTTACGACACCCACAGGGTGAGAAGGGCGGGTGGTGCTATTCTAGGCCGGCACCACAGGACGAATTTAAATCGTGTAAAGTGTATTTAAATCTTCATTAATTACTCCAGTTTTTTAGAATAGAATAGAATAGAATTATTTATTTCGGACCATGATCCATAATAATGTTAGTAATACAGTAAATTTTACTTACGTGCTATGGTTAGTACAATACAAAATTACTTAATTTTAGTGAGAAGTGAGTCTAGACCACTACCCTACGCACGTGTAGTTGCACCCAATGTAGTTGGTAGGGGCAGTCCAGCCTATTGGCAACAACGGTTAGGATGCTATTAGCGCTGCCGCGTACATGCATCATAAGTGAGGCAGCCTTCTTGCGCATAATGGCATGAAAGCCATCTGTGTGCGCCTCCGTGAATTTTTAACTAAGATGTATTTTTTCATTGGCGACTTAATTTTCGGATTAATATCAATATAGCAATACCTCTTGATTTCTGTTGTATTGCTTTTGAAACTGAAAATTTTAATTTTAGCACTGCGAGCGCTAAATGCAAATGGTTTTTTTTTATATAATAACAAGTGACGGGACGAACAAGTCGTGCGCCTGATGGTAAGTTACACGCCTGTCCATAACAGTTGCAGTGCTACTCAGAGCTTTAAATCGTAACGATGAAATAAGGGGCACTGCCACTGCGCCCGACACCCAGAGACATAAGTTGACAAACCCCATGTGCTTTTAATTTGACCAGCACCCTTACCTTTCAAAACCGGAACACATGCTAACATTACTGCTTGGCGACAGAAATAGGTAACTCTTCGAACTCTTTCACAAGGAGATCTACTGCTGCTAAACTGGTAGGTTTATAGTAAAGTATCAAAATCCTATATCCACCTCACCACAATGGAAGCGGCCGCTCTTTGTCCCACCATTCTTCTCGTTTCTTATATCTGAGAATTAGATCGCAAATGGATTAAGCGCTAAGTGTTTATTTAATCGCACGCTTAATCTGAGTTCGCGGTTAGACAAACAGGGGGGAATTATTCACTTGGTTGGAGGGGAATCTAGGTGCGTTTGGAATTGAAACTTGAGTTTTTTACGAGTACTTGGGAAAGGATATTAATTGTTGGTATTAAATGTGAGTTTAACGCACAGGAGAACACACAAAAAAAATCGTAAGATCTGCTAGTTCGTTACGCTCGAAGTATCGAAATTTTTGCAAGTGTTCGATCTTTGTTATTAATAATTGTGATTACCTATTACTCCACACTAGTTTGTTATCATTAATGATACAAAAATGGAACGAACACCTCCGTGGTCGAGCACAGCGGTTTTCATGGTGTCGCCAGACTGGGATCCCGGGTTCGATCTCCGGCCGGGTCAATATAGAAAAGTAAATTTTCTAGACGTTTGTAGTACCATCGTTGTTTCCAATTTCCATAACACAAGTGCTTTAGTTAATTACATTGGAATCAGAGCTACGTATGTGATTATCTAATACTAACAAAGAAAAATTAACAACGATCAAACTGGACACGAACCAGTGTCTTTTACTTCACCGTCGCTGCCGATCTGCAACATATTCTTGTTGCAGATCTTTATTTGTGGTTTTTAACGACTTTTTACCGTAGCGCCATCTGTGAGGATTTTATTTCTTCACTCGGACAGGTGTAAAGGTTTACAGCTACCATCTCTGACAAGAGATGTTGCTTTAATTATTGTAATTTTCAAATTTTGATAGAATATCACGATATTTTACCATGAAAATCTTTTTTTTTTTTGTGAAATTACTCCGCTAGTTTGATGGAACAATTAGAAAAATTCTTTCGATCCGGCTGGATTCCAACCTCAGGCAATCCAATCAAAGGCAATTATATTCAGCTGTTTCCGTAAAACTCGAATGACGCCGAGGCATGAGCTTAAGAAAATAGTATTGTGGTTTTGAAAATAGAATGGCATTCAACTTGAAATAGACGCAATTATGTAACTCACAGGAGCACTTTTATGCATAGGTAAGATAAAATGATAAAGTTCCAATGATAAGGCTCCAAAACTCTTCACAAGTAAAATAAGAAAATTTGCCAACCGCTCCAAGAATAAGGAGGAGTAATAAGCAGTTTTCTTTCGCGCCAAAATTGTCTTCCATAATAGCGTCGCTGCCGAGATAGCGCCCGCCGCCATAAAAAGAGATAAACGGCCGTTCTCTCTATTATTTTTGCTCTTTAACAAAGGCAATGTGCACATGCCATTGTCTCTTTCGCACACGCGACAACACCTATTCGCTGTCTCGTGCTCGAGTGAAAAACGAAAATTTGTCGCTTGCCCCACCACCACGCTAATGGTTGAGGTGAAGGCACTGCCTTCTTTGTAATTTAGTTGAAAAACCTAATACGGTGTCAATTAAAATTTTATTAGAACACCAAATTAAGAGCTCTCGAATGTATATGTTAGCTTTATTAAAATTTTAATAACAGACGCTTGATTAGGTACGTCTACGTTAAATTAATGAGATGTTTAAGTTAAATTACTTGCCGAGTATGTACTTATGAGTAATTCTATAAAAGGATTTGTTCTTCACGCTGATTATTACGATAAATTATTGAAAACATTAATATTGTACTTAACCCACCAGGTCAACGTCCTATCTTTACGACCAGTAATAACTGCACTGATGACGGAAGGACACCCCTGTCCGTTGCAGTGCCACTCAGAGCTTTAAATCGCAAAGATCTGAGTGGCACTGCCACTGTGGCTGTCACCCTGAGACATAAGTTGTCAAGTCTTATGTGCCTGAAATTTCACCAGCACTCTTACACTTCAAAGCCGAAACACAGTAATGCCCACATTACTGCTTGGTGGCAGAAATAGGTAAGGTGGCATTACTTCCCTCGACGTCTTTCACAAGGACCTCTACTGCTAGTACGTGTTTTTTTTGTAGAACTATAACTATTATTGCAGTCGTACACTGTGAAATAATACCTAATATTACGTTAAATAACTTTATTATTGCTAGATATCAATCACTATCAAACTAGAAAACTTACTACATATCCACAGCATCACAAACTAACGAGCTCTCTCTTAACTTACAATGTTAGTACAAGTAAAGAAAAATGTAACAAAATTAACATTATATTCAGTATTCACGGCCCTATAACCCGGTATAAAGGGAAGAATAGACTACAAAAAATTTATTGCTCGTTCTGAATACATGACAGCGACACACCCGCATTCAGCCTTTAGACTTTTGTCAACGAAACGAAGTGTCCCATTTCATTGTGTCGCCATTCGCGGGAAAGCTTCTCGCACAATGGCGGAGTGTTTTGGCGGGAGAAAAAGGCGGGAGCGTTATCAGAGAGGCCATTATGGTAGCTTATCAGGACGGGTTCCGGCAGAGACTTCGCCCCTTTTTCTTTTACGGTCACGTCTGGTCTCAGGTAGGTACTGATAGTACGTGTTTGTTTCGTAAAGATTTTTAAGACTGTCGTGAATTTTCTTTCTTCGTTTTTCAAACTATTGGTTCTTATGATTTATTACCAACCTGATTTGGATTTATGGATAATAAACCCTTCATTGATTCAACAATACATAATGGTATTATGGTAACGATGTTAAGAAAAAATATACTAAGATACGATTTTTTTTCACATTAATACGCTCCAACTTTTCTTTTAATTTGTTGCCTTTTTCGTCTGTTAGAACATCATTTTGTTCGTTAACAATTAAATGTGATAAATTCAAATTAAAACGATTTATAAACCTACAATGTATTTTTTGCGGCTGTCTATATACAGGGTGCAAAAAGCAATGGTACAGATGGGGAAGAACCTTAAATGCTTAAGATAGGTAATTTTGCTTAAAGTAAACATTACTTGATTCTTCTTATTATTTTGCATTTTTTTTCTTAAAAGTGTATTAGGAACGGGAATCGCACTAACTAAAAATGTAGAAAAATTAACTTTCACTATTTTATTGTACTAATCCATAGGATCAATCAATCATCATATTCGTACACTTATGTGACTTCGTATACCTATGTGACGGTGTGACCTCCTTACACCGTCATCTCACCTTTTTGTATCGCCTCTCTCCGCTTGTATCCTATTATTTTTTATTTTACATGTATTTAAATTTTAAATTTGAATTGTTCCATCTTCCTTCACTTTCTCATTTTGTTTTCGTACCACGGTCACTCCCAGCTCGACCTCCACAACAGTCGGAGCTGTTTCAATTTCCATCGCGAATAATAGCTAATTCTGATTCGTTACTACGTTTATAATCGTTTAATAGGCTAAATCATGTGTAATAATTTATAACAGTCTACAGCCTTCGTGTACCTATATCTGTAATTCAGTTACTCGGCCCATTTAGGGGTAAGTGGCTTAATAATAAAGTGTAGGGAGTGTTTTATACTGTTGTACCTGTCTTTTTACATTTACCTATTGTTACAGCCCTTTCTTTAAACTTTACTTCTTTAATAAATTTTGTGGACCGGAAGTTTCCCGTTTCATTGCCGTGAACCTGTTCACGGCTAGTTAGGGTTACAACCCTTTCACCTACTTTACGTTAGAGTCGATATTAATGTTACATTGCTATTAGATTTCATGGTTGTCTTTAGTTACAAAACCCAATGTTCATCGATCTTTAAATCCATTAGTCACTTTTTAGTGACTATTTTTTTTTGCGTTTTTTGGTTACCGGTTCAGACAATCTTTTTCAAATATTCTGTTAATATTCATAATAGTAAGAAAAATAAAAGAATGACTCCTTTTAGTAAAAGTACCTTATTTTAAGCAATCATTTCCAATTTGTATTTTTTTCACCCTGTATATGATATGGATTCCATTTTTTGTCTTATACTTCTAAGTATGTACATTATTATATTATTTAGATAGCCACTCTCGCTTCAGTCAGCGTCGGAGACATTTCGTCCGCGTTGCAATGACTCTTTGTCCCTTATAGAAAACACGTACTCCACGACCACTAAATTAAGAATATTCACTAAAAATATTCAGTTTTATATCTTTGCTAAAATAGTAAACAATATAACGTATTTTTAAAGGATCTTGTTGGTCACGCGTACATTCAGCAGACGCGTTCAAAACCGATAAATAAGACAAATGTTACTTATTCCAATACTACTTATACAATAAATGAATTGTGTTGGAGATCTGATCTAATAGCACAAGTAAATATGAGTAAACGCAGATTGCTGTAACTATGTAAAAATAAGAGAATAAAAATTTTAAATTAATAACTAAAATTAAATAACAATCAGTACAAAGTACTAAAAACACCGACCTCAAAAGTCATTCATCCCCTAGTTTGTCACCCTTAGAGGTGGAATATTTTCTACAAATTGTACCCTCTTTCCAACAAAAGAAGAATCATCAAAATCTGTTCACAAATACCGGAGTTATCGCGTAACATACATGCAAAAAAAACATACAGTCGAATTGAGCACCTACTCCTTTTTTTTGGAAGTCGGTTAAAAAACAAATCCAAAAGTAAAAGAGAACAGAGATACCGTATCAAACTAAAACGGTTTAAAAAAGAAATTGTGTGAAAATTTATCGAGCTGATTGAAGACTGGAATACATATAATTCCAGATATAAAATTGCGTATATCGCGTAATCGCGTTTTTTTAAGCAAACCAATGTTTCGGACTCTAACATACCAGTCGCGACTATAGGACCTGTTTATCAGTTTAACAGCAGCTTTCGAGCAGCTGCGAGGATATATAGAATACCACGCGATCTCTACAAAACCAACTTAGCACAAAAATGTACAATAGTTATCCATCATCATCATTACACCCAAAAACGTCCACTGCTGAACATAGGCTACCACCAAAGATCGTTAATTTGACCGTCTTGCGTGATGTTGTATAACGTTATGAATTAACCACAACGATCTGTAACTCTAACTCTCGGTACAATAAAACCACATGTCATCGACAATTTTTTTTTGTAACATTTTTAAACCTCTCTGCTGAAAATTGGCATTTTGCAGATGTGGCCTTAGTGCACCGAGGGTGCGAGCTATTTAGTAAACTATCCTAAATTCTCATAATAAAGGTTATCGTGAGAAGCAATCGAGCCAATATGCGTATATTATAAAAATTCAATACAATTTTTGATCAAGCAGCCGAAAGTTCAACGCCCCCAATAAAAATCCCAACAAAAAGGGTCCATCGAACGTTAAATACTCACTAAATACACCATTGGACTGACGATGAAATATAAAAGTTTCAATAAACAGGATAATTTGGAGGGCAGCGGGACGGGGAGCGAAGAGGCGCGGGAGACGCCGCTGAATCACCTAATTAAGGCGGCAAACGAAAGAAAACACGAAGAAAAGCCGAGAAAACTCCGGGAAAACAAGAATATTTCTGAGGTAAAACAGGGACGAACTTGGAGGAAATTTGTTTTTCATTCGTCATAGTCATAGTCATAGTCATAGTCGAGCCATATTTTTCATAATTATATTCTATATTTTAATTTGACCAATAAATTCTTTAGAAGATACAGGGTTAATTGTTTTTTTTTAATTCTTATGTTATACAAATATAATTATATTACCATAATTTATATTTTTTGACTTTATTGAATGTCACGATATTTGATTACCATGACATTTAATATATTTTTTTAATTTACTCCACTAGTTTGTTATAATTATTAAAAACAAAGATCGAACAATTAGAAAACTCGATTCAGCTGAATTCGAACCAGTACCCTCGGGCAATCCGTACCAAATCTCTGTCAATTAAGCCACGGAACGAACCAGCAGACCTTACGAATCTTTCTATGTGCTTCTTGCAGATCTATGTTTTTGGTTATTTGACTATATTTATAAGTATCTATAATAATTTATTTTATTTTTAATTCCGAGTTCATACTTAACTAAATTTATTTCCAGCGCCGCCGTCTTCTCAACCAGAATAGCTTTTTTTAATAATATCTAGTTACGGGACGAACAAGTCACACGACTGTCCGTAACAGTTGCAATGCCACTCAGAACTTTAAATCACAAAGATCTGAAGGGCACTGCCACTACGCCCGTCACCCTGAGACATAAGTTGACAAGTCCCATGTGCCTGTAATTTCACCAGCATTCTTACCTTCAAAACCGGAACACAGTAATGCTGACATTATTGTATTTATTTAATTTATTTACGAACATGTTTCGATTTTTGGTTTACAATACAATTTTACAATAACGCACACACTCAACATAGCCCCGCACTAGGGAAACTCTGTGTCGCGGGTGCCATGGACACACATGTAGACAACCAGAAATTACACCCAAACTCACAAGAGAAATAAATGTAGGCCATACAAATATTTCTCCCGGCCCGGGAGTCGAACCTGGGACCTCTGCGTGGCAGTCGGGCATGGTAACCGTTCGGCCACTGAGGCAGTTAAAGTGGTAAAAGTAAAATAAACATAAAGGGAGATTCTTGTTTGTAAGTGGCAATACAAAAATGGCATATTTCGTCTTTCCGGTGGAGCGATAAGCACCGAAGAAGAAACGACCTGAAAACTTAATGGATCGCCACCATGAATTTTTGCCCTTCAAGTAAGTAGAAACAGTATTAAACTTTTGTATAAAGTTTTTGTTTTACGATAGTTTTAAGCTTCACAAATGTTTAAATCAATAAGAACACCTAGCTCCCTCCCCGTGGCAAGAAGGCGTCCGTGTCTTCTCCCCTGAATGGTCCGCTAACAAACTCTTCTACAAAACACAATAATTACTTTAAGTCAAATAAAAACCGCTTTCTTTCACACAAGGCGCCTAATTTCACCTTCCAACTTTGACTTTTATTTCAATTTACTTTCGTTTTTATTTCTTTGTTTTATTTCAACCTTACAGGCACCCTCTGTGATATTTCCCTTTTTATCTGAACGTTTCAAATCCTTTTGTCACGTTCGTTGCCATTAGGGCTTTTTAACCCTTTTTAAAACTTTTTAACCCGTTTAAAAGATATTGATTGATTATACTGAAAAACTGACATTCATGCCTTACTTTACTTACTATCTTATAATGAACATGTAAGTAACCATCTAATGTAAAACCTACTTTTACTTTTTTCTTTCACACAATCTAGATAAAAAAACACTTACTAGAGAAAAACACGTTCCGTTTGACTTTGCTTTGTCAGGTACAATCAACTGATGCATCAACATTGTGAGACAATAGTTACACAACTTAGAAAATAAATCATAGGGACTTCCAAAGGAAAACGAGATCACGACCTTTCAATTGACAAACATCCATTCTTCCACTGTCTGACATCGAAAAAGATTTACAAACCTTGGAAGTTCCCAACTAGCTTAGGGTCAGCCTTGCGGACTATGGCCCATAGCAGACGTGTCAATTCTCCCTGTGTTGCGTAGATCTCCTGTCTTTCTAATTTAGAATTTTTTACAACTTCAATAAATGTGTATTTGACAGCTGTCACATTGGTGAGAAATTCTAAAAAAAATTGAAGTCACATTTCATACATTTATTTTAACTGAATATCATGTTTGTTGAAATATTTAAGTACTTCATGGGTAATTTACATGTCTATAATAAGAAAGCATTATATATTTACATAGATACTAATATGTGTGGAGATATATTTCATTTATGGAACCTCAACATTTTACTTACGACCTGCCTAAATGGGTTGCACTCTTCAGGACCCCTATTAACGTCTCATGCACCCTCTATTTTTTATTTCGCTGACATGGACCTCTTGTTGGTTTGAGTGGACCCGGAGTGTCTATAGATCACTTTCGGAATTATCTGCCTAAATCCTCTCCTTATAATGATCGTATACTGTTTATGAATAACAGTTTTTTTTCTATTTAATTTACTTAACTACTATCTAAATACATTTAAATTCAAATTCAGAAAGTTTATTCCCATGTCATAATACATACTTAGCATCTATTTATATCCACTAGTAGTTCGTCCAGGGAAGTACTGCCATCTTACGTATTTCTGCCGCCAAGCAGTAATGTCAGCATTACTGCTTGGCGGCAGAAATTGCGTTCCGATTTTGAAGGGTAAGGGTGCTGGTGAAACTGGGACTTGTCAACTTATGTCTCAGGGTGATAAGTGCAGTGGCAGTGCCCCTCAGATCTTTTCGATTTAAAACTGCACTGCAACTCTTATGGACCAGGGCAATGACACATGAGTCTTGATTCCACACAATCATGATTCAAAATGTATTCTTATAGCATTTAAGTTTATTTAAAAAGAGCAATCCCTAGAGTTTCTTGCTTTCTTCTCAGAGAAGTCGGCACAGTGAACGAGCAATAGCTTAAAATATGTTTCAATTGGTAAAATTATACCTATGGAATAAATGATCATTTGTGATTGACGATTATTTGAAAAAATCATGTGAATCCCTTTTCTCAAAAACTTATCAAATCACACGACCTATGTTAAAATTACTAAGATGTTATTTAAAAAACCTCTAATGTTTAATCGATTACTTGCGACGTAAGCACGCGCGAATATATAGCGCAGTTCTTTTTTACGTCGTGCCAATAAAATACCGCCTCTCAAAACCGCTGATATAAAAATAAGTCGACCATAAAATGCAAACAGCCACTTCAATAAGCTTCATTTGGGGTGAAATATTCATTGCAAAGTAGTTCATTCGTCGTATGATTTTTAAAAAGTTTTCCAACTTATTCTTTTCAAATTTCAGTGCTTTTGCTTTTTTAAATTTACATTACAAAACCGTCAGAAAATCTTATGATACTAATGACACTTACTTTTTGAATGTTGCATATTGTATGGTATAACTTTTTTATTAAAAAACTAACCTCAAAATTTTATGGAATTACATCTGTCTGCCAGGTTTTATTGAAATACGTTAACAGAAAGTGGATGAAATCCAATAAACCGGTTGCATCCCCTAATTTGCCATCCTTAGAGGTGAAATATTTCTTCAAAAAATGGAAGCACTACTGAGGTACCCTCTTTCCAACAATGATCAACATAACATAAAGTAAAAGAATGTGAGGTACCCAGGACTAACACAAATTATAACGTAATTAAATGTAGATAAATAATTCGTATGAATGACGGAGTTTTTATACACTATTATTTCTACAAAAGTCTAGGGTATGTATAAATGAATACAAATAAAGGAATTTTTATGCATTATTTCTTTTACAGATGGATCTAATGTAAGATGTGTACCTATAATGAACGTAAATAACCGCGTTTTTATACACTATTACTTCTACAAACGAACCTAATGTAACATATGCAGAATGAATACAAATAACGGATTTTTTAGAGAATATTTCTTTTACAAATGAATTTAATGTAGGAATACAATTTTTTTTTAAAACAGAGTATTTTTAAATTATTTCTTCCACAGAAAATATCAAATATTTTCGTAGTTAAACTAAAACTGCTACGTGTTACGAAGATAGCGTAGCTACGCATCACTTTCTTAAATAGTGTCAGCGTAGCTTAGGTGTTAAAATAAAATATATAAGAATAATATAAAATCGTAAAAGCCCAGAAAAGGGCCCACCAAGGGCCGATTTATATTGTCTTATAGTTGTATAGTTGAATGATGTATAAATTTAAAAGCTCTTATAAAACGCCGCGGCTGTTCTTATGTAAGGAACACAGCAACTCAAGAAACATGTACACAACCATAAACAAGATACAAAATTAATTCTCATCTTCCTTATTTATCACATTAATAAACACAATATATCACCTATTAAGATAAGCGTGTTTTATTGAAAAAGTTATGCGCGCCGCCCACGCCTCCACCGTCTGTGCCGCCGACAACGCCACACTTTGATTAAGATTAGTTCATAACTTGCACAATAATTTAGATTGAACCGTGATTCACGCGCGCAACCCGCGAAATTTCCGCGGTACACGGATATAGAAGAAAACGAGAAGTTACATTCAATACAAATCCACAAATCCATGGTAGTAAAATAAATAGTAGGAATGTAGTTTTCATTATTATAAAATTCCATCTCGTTTCCGCAAGCATGTAACGACGCGTGTTAAAACAAGACAAAACATAATATCATAGGTTAATAGCAACAGAGTATTCTGACTACACCAGAGTATGAATAAAACAGTTACCATATAAATTTAAAAAATGAAATAAAGACTAGGCTGCATAATCTGATGAAAAACTTCCTTCATGTTGGTTACGATACTTAGGGTCGTATTCCAGGACTCTACTCAATGCTCAAGTCAGGATTTGAGCAGACTTGAGTATGATTTCAAGCACTGGAAATACGACCCTAATGGCAAGGACTTGAGTATGATTTTCAGTGCTCACTGCAATACTCAACGACGAACTCTTTCACAAAGAGCTCTACTGCTACTAATTAGACTACTAAAGATCAACATTTAACTAATATTGCAAGGAAACAAATTTTACATCTTACAATTAATATTAAAGAGGAATCAATTGGTATACACGGCCATTTACATAATATGAACGACCTCGAAGCTATTGATAGAAGATGAAATTTTGACCTTTTTCAGAATTACGATCTGTGGTCTGGTGATTAATCTTGAGTTACTATAAGCGTCTAATAGGAATGCGTTCTTAAAAAGGTAAAACATAATCACATCCAGTAAGCCAATATCTGAGAACAGTCTTGTAAACTTTGAGCCTCGGTTAACATAACTCGCGTTTGTAACGAGTTGCTAATGAATTAAAACCTAATTTACCGCAAGCTGATTATGACGCTCCACGCAGTTTGCATTAAATAGATAAATTGAGTTGTAACAATTTTGCGTGAATATTGCTTATAATTGCGGTGGGTTCTTCAAGGCCTATGCCAAATAATATATTATATACATATAAGGGTGGACCTGTTAAAGCAAGTTATCAAAATTAGAACGAAGACAAGAAGTCAAGCTGAAAAGTAGAATGGAGACGTATTTCTATACTCCAGTACAAGCGTCTACAAAAGTGGAAAAGGACTTACGGAGCAACAACTCTTATTCTATCTAGAAAATTGCTATTTTATTAAAAATTAAATTATTACTTCTATTAGAAATCAGTAAGTTGGTGAAATTACAGGGACATGGGACTTGTCAACTTAAGTCTCAAGTCTGTGCCCGTAAACAGTGGCGGGCACCTAAGATCTGTGCGATTAAAAGCTCTAAGTGGCACTGCAACTGCTATGGATAGGCGGGTCGCTTACCACCAGGCGCACTACTTGTTTGTGCGGTCATTATATTGTTGATATTAATAGCAAAAAAATATACATTATCAAAAGTACATTCCCGGGTCGAATATGATTATTCGTTTTTTGACAGCTTTGCGGATTGATTGAGTGGTTATTGACACGCACACGCACACATGCAATCAATGGGTGTAAACGCAACTCATGATTGAAGATTGTACAATCCTGCCTTACCTTAAGTACGAATGTGTAACTAATGATTTTTGTTTGAAATAAGTAGTGTAATGTTTTTTAAACCCACATACACACACACACAAACACACACACACACACAACACACAACACACACACACACACACACACAACACACACACACACACACACACACACACACACACACACACACACACA
>NW_020653713.1:4421516-4436795 GCF_003589595.1 Hyposmocoma kahamanoa
CACACACACACACACACACACACACACACACACACACACACACACACTTGTTTGTAGAGCTCCTTGTGACGGCTCACCACCTTAAGGCTTGTCTACTTGAGAACCTGATACGCAGCAAAAGTCTAGTTGCCTAATACGAATTGACTCAGCATTTAACACTATTATGTGGAGTAATAAATCATTATTTCATTACTCGTAGACACGTGTTGTAAGAGATCGCATTCCGGTTTCCATTATGATGTGGACTTGAATGTAGTAGTATACAATGACAATGAATGATCAGAAAATAAATGAATGATCATGATAACTTTTTTGATTGCTGTACAATTTCTCAAGGAAAAGCAGTACTGTCATAGTCAATTCCTTCCTGACACCTGTAGTTGTTAAAACCAACTTACTAAAATTAGAACAAATACAAAGAGTAATGCTGAAAAGTGGGATAAAGGTCCCTTTTCTACTTTTCACTAGCACTATGGAACTTACCAAATATTAATGCCACGCCGCGGTTTTATTTTCTGTGAGTTGGGATCTTATATCATACACTATAATGCTTGTTTCATAGCTATCTACGAAAGGATTTGCCAATCGGCATAAAGTACTCGCCGATAGCTGTTCAGAGTGAGCCAGACGTATAGAAAAGCAATGGTACAGGGTCAAGAGCACGTCAAGCTTGACACTTAAGATTTAAATCTAACTCTATGCCGCTTACGAGAAGAACGGTTGAAAGTTCAAAGTGTCAAGCTTGAAATCCTCTTGATTGTACCTCGGGCAGGGAGGCTCCTTTCGTGCACCCCTATGAGTTTGCACGAACGCGCGTTTTATAACAGGTTTTAAATTTGATTGAAACTCAAGAACATTTTTAGCTATCAAATAGGCAAATTGGATTTTCCATCTTAATTGCAATAAGAGCACATCTGCAAAACGGCAACTTCTCGCAAGACTGGTTAAATGATCTCTTGACGCACATACATTATGCAATCCTGTTTTGAAAATTAGTACATAATCATAAAATTTCACGTATACATAATTTGTTACAGTTGGTGTTATTTTTATGAGTTCCATGTGATAAAAGCATTATTGACGTACGATCACATGTGGCTTTGTTTTACCAAGAGTACGAAATTTTCAGCAAAAAGATATGTGTCTAAGGGTCGTATTCTAGAACTCTACTCAATGCTCAAGTCAGGATTTGAGCAGACTTGAGTATGATTTCAAGGACTGGAAATACGACCCTAATGGCAAGGACTTGTGATTTCTAGTGCTTTAAATCATACTCATGTCATGACTTGAGCAATGAGTAGAGTTCTGGAATACGACCCTAAGAACTTCAATGAAAAAAATCGATACGATCGTCACAATTTCAGAGTCCAAAAGAAACTGGTCAACATTTATTTTAACAACAGATATGACTGTCAAAAAAATATTGAAATTGTGTAAATACTTATTTAATATGTAAATGCTTATGGAATATCGTAGTGGACTGTTACCTCTCTTCGGGAGAAAGGTGCCTAACAATGGGACGTACATAGATTAGTGGTGGCGTTGTCAGTAATGCCATACTTACAGACTCGAAATCAGCTTGAACCTATCACAAAAAGTATTTATTTACACACAAACGCACGCATGAACGCAATCAATGGGTGTAAACGCAACTGACGATTTAAGGTTGTACAATCTTTCATTTTAAGATGCTGCCTTAAGTACGAATGTGTACTCATGATTTTTGTTTCAAATAAATAGCTAATTTTTATTTATAAAGCCACCTTACCTACTACTGCCGCCAAGCAGTAATGTGTGCATTAATGCGGTCCGGTTTTGAAGAGTAAGGGTACTGGTGAAATTACAGGCACATGGTAATTGTCAACTTATATCTCAGGGTGACAAGTGCAGTGGCGGTGCCCCCCAAATCTTTGCGATTTAAAGCTCTGAGTGGCACAGCAACTGTTATGGACAGGCGTGTAGCTTACCATCAGGCACACGACTTGTTCGTTCCGTCTCTGGATATTATTCAAAACTAACATTTTTTTGGTGGAATTAGCCGGCCGGAATTTCAGTTCTCGTTTTGCGCCATCGACGACACCCGCGCCAGTGGAAAAACCCCTTTAAAGAGTTGTTATTAATAGTCAGCCCGTGACCACGGCCAGTGCAACCTGGTCAAAACGTCGGAAAACTAGATAGTTTCCAAATGTTAGTACAATACAACGCAAAAGTTTAAAAGTATTTATTATTAATAAATGAAAGCTATAAATAAACTAATATTATATACCTAAATATTAAATTTCTGTCCCACAAGATAATCCGGCCAAGTTTTTGTCCGGCATAGGTCTCCATCACTTTTTCTTCCGTGGTCTCCATAATGCACTCCACTGTGCCAAAGGTAGATGGCACTGCGTTGTCATGCAGAAACTATATCTGCAGGGGAATCACGACGCGAGAAGGAGAAGACTCAAAAATTTCGCGTGTAGAAGACAGATGTTCATACTTTTTTAACTCAAATCAAAGCAAGAAATTCTGATAAAGAATGCAGTGCAAACAGTCCCGTGATGTATCAGTTTATTGACAAAATCATATACAAATAAAATAAATGTAATTTCTACTCTAACTCCAATTATCTACGCCAATTTCTAAATGGAAATAATACGTCTCCAAATATTACTGGAGCGTTAATTGCAGTTTGCTAATGAGCGTAAGTTTTATCTCCGCGCTTCAGGAGATTGAATACTGATACCATCTTAATTGATCCACTGACGATCGGTTTTGTAAATTACCTCAGTGCCTGTGTTTCCTTAGAGGTTATGATGAAACAAGTATAAAGTAAAAAGAGGTTTGTAGCGCACGAAGAAAGTGGGCAAGAAGAGGTTACAGAAACGTAGAACGCCCTGAAGTGGGTTGGCATAAAAATCGCGAGCCGTAGATGAATTAGACCATGGAACAAAAAAAAGGGAGTGCCCAAAACTTACACATACTACAAAATCTTGATTGATTACAAGTTTACGACGTTTTGATATTATTATTGAAATATCAATCAACATGCTGCCATCTCGCGGTTAATTGCTAAACGACCACGAATTGGAGTTACTAATTTAGTTCTCCAAAAAAGAAGCGACCTTATTGCAGGGGTATAAGTTTTACTTTCATTTCTTGTAACAAAAAAAATATTTCGATAAACACAAAATTGAAAATTTGTTAAAAAAAACTTAATGGTAAAATTTTTGGTACGGCTATCATTCTTGTACTCCAAAACAGCACAAAATGGCATTTTTCTTTAGAGAATTTGCACGAAATGACACAACCGTATTATACAAAGCGAAAATGGCGGACAGAGCTCAGATAGGCCTTTCAAGACCTATAGTTGAAGCGTCAGACGCTAACTAACCACTTCTACTGTATTTATTCTGTGGATGAGTCTACCAACAGCCCCGGGTGCACTCAATAACCTATACTCCTATTCATGTTAATATTTACATCTAGTCACAATCATACTTTAACTGCCTCTGTGGCCGAACGGTTACCATGCCGGACTGCCACGCAGAGGTCCCAGGTTCGATTCCCGGGCCGGGAGAAATATTTGTATGACCTACATTTGTTTCTCTCGTGAGTTTGGGTGTAATTTGTGTTTGCCTATATGTGTGTCCATGGCACCCGCGACACAGGGTTTCCCTAGTGCGGGGCTATGTTGAGTGTGTGTGTTATTATTATTATTATTGTTATACTTATTGCATTGCCACACAGGTGTCTTAGATATAAATATGTATATAATTTTGCGCTTTCGACATGTAACACCCCGTTAGTGCACTGCAATATTAGTGGGAGCACCCAAGTCAAATAATTGTATCACATTTATGTTAATAAGTATAGAGGCATAGCGTCAATAATAATAAGATATTTAGTTTTTTATACAAAGATCGAATACTTAGAAAAAAATCCTGCGATCCAGCCGGCAGTTGGCATAGCGTCTGGCACGGTTTGCTAGAAGATGTCAGTTCGCATCCGACCGGATCGAAGGATTTTTTTCTAAGTGTTCGATCTTTGTATTAATAATTATGTGACGGTGTGACCTCCTTACACCGTCATCCCACCTTGTGTCGTATCATTTTTTCTTTTGCTTGTATTTAAATTTTAAATTTGAATTGTTCCATCTTCTTCGCTTTTTCATTTTGCTTCATACTACGGTGACTCTGCGCGATCGCGGTAGCGAAAACATCTACTTTCTTATTTTTGAACCGTTAACATTTCAAGATATTAATATTGTTGTTGTACTGAATAAGTTCCTATAAACCGGACTTTCGTCTTTTCAACTGCTAAAACTTGCTAAGTAAGACGTATGGAGGCTGCGGGGCTGCGGAGGCTAGAACTACCCTTGGACCAGGGTATATTACTGCTATCCAGGCTATTTTACAGTCTACAGAACGCCACCAGCACCAGCAGCACCATTACAATTATAACAAATTAGTGCAGCAATTTCACAAAAAATGATTGAATATCAATTCAATACAAATAAATAAAAGATATTTAATTTACTTTTTGTATACTATTATTGTTAATAAAAAAGTCATTTAATTTACAAAACGCATTTTTCAAAAGGTATGTTTTACGGAAGTTTTCAAATAATTTCGTATTTATTTTTCATTTTTTATGTGGTGCGGTACAGCATTATACAGGGCGTCTCACAGCTATGCCACACGGATGGAAAGTACCGCAGATAGAAAAATTGACTGAAAGAAGAAATGTTAAATTTCATGGTCTTCATTTTATTTAAGATGCTATGTATTTTAGAAAAAAACAGTCCTTATGATGCAGGCTTTCGATTAGTATAGTAAAATTACAGTTGTATAACAAAATCACATAACAGACAAAAACTCATATTAGTTCCGTCACGCACCGCTAGATGACAATGGCGTAGAAATCACAAATTCTGCATCGCGGTGTTAAGATTTTCTCTCGCGGAACGACTACTGGCGGCAATGCGAACATTAATGAATCCAACTTAGTACTACGCATCTAGCTCAGCTTCCTTATTCGGAACTACGCTTTAGATCGTTATAGTGAACCTACTGGACCTCAATACGCTTCTAGTGCTGTTTTCTTTCGGAACTGCGTTTTAGAACGTTACCCTGAGCCGCTTCATAATTGGAGCGCGTATACGAGTCCTCAACTACGTGCCGATTAGGGGGAGTCCTTTCCCATTGTACCTCCTGAACTGTATCTTATGTGCAATAAAATCACCATATTGGAGAATACCTGGTTTCCCTCTGTCACCTCAAGAAGAACCTACTACATTGGCGCACAACGACGGGCACGACAAAAGGTCTTTTGTAACAAGATCTGGCAGTCACACATATATACACAGAACCGAGGCGTGTACAGAGGAAACCTACCAACACCAACATGGCGATCTGGTCCTTGTCGCTTCGCATCCTATAAGCAGGGCATCTCAAGGCATTACCGCTGAGTTTGCACCACGTCGAGACGGACCGTCCACAACGGACCGACACAATTCTTAAACAACACGGTCCAGCATCCTAATAAGTGGCTGCGCCTTCTGCACCTGACAACCCAATGGGCGTATATCACGCATCAACGTTAACTCCCTTTCATGCACACGAAGCAGATGTAACAACCGTGCCGGAACCTATTCAACCGCTTAGAAAAGAGGACGTCAGAGGAAGCAAGCCACTGCTAACTCCACACAACAACCCAAAGGACACAGACGCAAGTAAAAACTTATTTCTTTAGTCCCTCTCGTCGAGACGACATCGGGTCCTGAGGGGGAGAAGATGCAACAAAATCACATAACTCATATTAGTTCCGTCACGCACCGCTAGATGGCATTGGCGTCGAAATAGCCAATTCTGCATCGCAGTGTTAAGATTTTCCTTCGCAGAATGACTACTGGCGGCGATGCGAATATTACTGAATACAACTTACTACGCATCTAGCTCTACTTCCTTGTCTGGAATTACGCTTTGAATCGTTATTGTTGAACCTACTGTACCTTACTACGCTTCTAGCGCTGCTTCCTAATTGGAACTGCGCTTTAGAACGTTGTACTAGTTGTTGCACCCTGAGCCGCTTCCTAATTGGAACGTCTGTACGGGCCCTCGACTCGTGCCGATTAGGGGGAATTCTTTCCCACTACCTCCTGAACTGTATGTACTGTATATATTGTGTAATAAAACCACCATATTGGAGAAAACCTGGTTTCCCTCTGCCACCCCAATAAGAACCTAATACAGTTGTTTTTTTTTTTTTATAAATGGCGGGTTCGTTTCCCGGTTAAGTCGCCTGACTTAACCTTGAATTTAAAAATCTTTGAATCTTGTTCGAATAGTTTTTAAAATCAAAATAAAGTAAAATTTACTATTTACTGTATTTAAGGTACTTTCCCTCCGTGTGACATAGGCTTGGGACGCGCTGTATACTTAGCAAAAACGTGCATTCATTTATTTAATTATTAGCAAAAACGTGCTTGATCCCTAGATACTTTTGATGTATGTATTTGAACTGACCTGTATGTACATACAAGCTTAGTGTTGTAAATGGAGGAATTGGTTCAGATAAACGATAGATTCGTTTTATGGTACCCTGGCAGCGCCCTCTAGTGGGCACGCAACCAAGAAGAATACTTACAGCTATATTTTCCACAGTGTTCGGAAGCTCGGGTGCCAACAGGCAAGGCCGTTTACTTCGGCGAGGAACACAGGCCATTTCGAGGCGTAGCGAGCGGCGCTCTTATCCCTACGCCCCGTGTACCCTGCACCACAGGTTAAGGGAGGTCTACGCCAAGCAATGGGCAAAACAGGCTTTGGATAATCATAATGTTGATATGGCGGGTTCGATTCGACAACTTCAAATGGCTTTGGTTGGTTCCGCATAATAGCAAGTGGTGAATCAATCACTTTAGAAAAAATACATAGTAAAATTGAGGATGTACACTAATTAGTATACGATGTGAGAACAGAATTCCTAAAAATTTTCACGACAGAAAAAAAAACACAACATTACCTCGAAATTTTGCAAGAAAACCGCTGTATTCGCGTGTAGAAGCGTCAATTTCGCTTCGGTGCAGGACAAAGCGCGCGAATTTGCGAGAAAACTGCAAGCTTTCTGCGCGTTGATGTTGTAGAAGGAGTTTAGAAAGATCTTTTGCATGACAAAGGTGGTGGACTTGAATATTGTTTTTATTTTAAGAAAGAAGAGAAAAACAAGGAAACAATACATTTTTCCGTGATTTTTGAAAGAAACTAAACCCTTTTGGCCCATGTTAGAAATATCGCAGTGCTTTCCGCCACTCGCCGCCTACGGTAGCTACGGAAAATTCCTAGAATTCCCCGAGAATTTGCGAATAAAATAAAAAACTTGTAATTAAAAATCCGCTTTATTATACATTAAATAAAACTCGCATTTAAACAAATAAGTACAAAAGATAGAAACAAAATATACAAATAATAAATATTGATTTGTGCGTTTAGCTTACACAATATAATTATATACATTTTATTACTACATTAATGGATATTACAAACAAACCTTACTGCTAACGAGAATAACAACTTTCCCAAAATATCTTACTCTAAAAAATGGTAACACTTGAAATCTGTACGATGGAGAATGTTCCCGAAAAAGACATTTCGCCCGTTTGCCAGAACAACGTGTTATTTATGTGTGTTAATGTGTTAGAGATAACACGTTGTTCTGGCAAGTGGGCGATTTTATGTGTAGACTATGGCCATAACACTTTTCCAGAAGAACCTAGCCCAGTAGTGGAACATGTACAATTTGATGATGACAATGTCAACAAGACACTATAGCGTAAATAATACGTAAAAGTTCAGGGAAGTAATAAACACAAAATGTATAATACCTCCCACTGAAATTCCGAAATTATTATGTGTTTTGATTTATATTTTTGATGCGTAACTAGCTATTTATTAGTCTTAGATTTAAAAGAAAAGTTCTGTATTTAAGTGTTTTATTTTGATTTTGTGCCTTTTGTTTTTAATCATCCCGGGATTTCAGAGCAAGGTTAACCTCTCTATGTGTATTATTAACTAAAGGTTAGGTAAATACATTCTATTCCGATCTTTGTTAATGAATGATAGCTGCTACAACACTAGATGCTGAAGTATTCAAAACGTACGTTCTTTGGTCCTTAATTATAATCTTCCCACAAATCGTATAGTGTGATAACAAAGCATCACCTTCGCCAAAAATTTTCCTAAAATACCTACACTACAAAAGAGATCTTATCCACCAGTAGCGTTTATTTAAATTGACACAATTATCTAAAGGATGACAAGTTTAAATTGGCACTTGGCCATTTGGCGATATTTCAGAGAACGTATTTCTTTTATTAACAACGCAAATGTTAATGTTTGACGTTATTTTAGTAATTAGTCGCATTTTTAATTAGAGATAAAAACCGACATCTGCCAATGTAACTTTAAAAAATAATGTTGTCATTTGTACAAGTTGTCACGTTTAGAATTGTATAAGTTAATGAATTGTAGAATTACGTGTTTAGTTTAGTTCTCAATTTGCTTAGTGAAGCAGATTAGTAGCAGAAGAGCTTCTTGTGATAGTTCATTAAAGGTAGTACTGCCACCTTACCTATTTCTGCCGCCAAGCAGTAATGCCAGCATTACTGTGTTCCGGTTTTGTAGGTTAAGGGTTCTGGTGAAATTACAGACACATGAAACTTGTCAACTTACGTCTCAAGGTGAGGGACGCAGTGGCAGAGCCCCTAAGATTTAAATTTTTAAAGCTCTGAGTGGTAATGCAACTGTTACGGATAGACGCGTGCGTAACTTACTATCAGGCGCACGACTTGTTCGTACCGTCACTTAATTTTTTTTTTTAAATCGTTCAAATAGACATTAAATTTTATTATTTTATTCACATTTTGGTCTCTATATACTTTTATTGCTTTTCCGTTATCATATCAGATTTTAAAAAAAAAACCTATAAATTATTAAAAAATACAGCATAATTTTTAAGTTTCTTGTATGTCACGATGTTTGACCATCAATTATTTTTGTGAAATTACTCCACTAGTTTCATTGACTAGTTTGTTATAATTATTAATACAAAGATCGAACACATAGACGAAAATCCTTCGATACGGCTGGATTCGAACAAACGTCTTCCAGCAAATCGTGCAAGATACAATGTACCTTAATGAGTGGACTCATTCGGGGAAAAGTCGATACTTTAAAACAACATTTTTATTTCATCAAAAACTAGAAACCCAAATAAACGTCAGTTTATTATATCTAAATGAAAAACACGACTATAGTTCTTACGTATAAAATACTTCACAATTTTGTATAGGGAATTGAACAGCGCCCTTAGCGGTCACAAGACGTAACATATTACATAGAAAGAAATTACGAGGTAACTAGCAACAACAGCCTCCGTGGCCGAGTGGTTACCATGCTGATCTGCCACGCAGAAGTTCCGGGTTCGATTCCCTGGCCGGGAGAAATATTTGTATGGCCCACATTTATTTCTCTCGTGAGTTTGGGTGTAATTTGTGGTTGTCTACTGTTTGGGGTTTCCCTAAAGCAGGGCTATTTTGTGTGTGTGTGCGTCATTATTATTACTATTAACTGTTACTGTAGTAGACTCATATGCTCATAGTAGATGGCTTTGATACGAAAGTATAATCTATATTTTTTAAGCCAAAAAATGACGGGACGAACAAGTAGCACGCCTGGTAGTAAGCGACACGCCTGTTTATAACAGTTGCAGTGCCGCTCAGAGTTTCCAATTCGCAAAGATCTGAGGGACACTGACACTGCCCGTCACCCTGAGACATAACTTGATAAGTCCCATGTACCTGTAATTTGACCAGCTTCCTTACCCTTCAAAACCGGAACACAATAATGCTCACATTACTGCTTGGCGGCAGAAATAGGTGAGATGGCAATACTTCCCTGGACGAACTCTTTCACAAGGAGCTCTCAGATGCTATATCGATTTAATCATATATTTAAGTAAGCGATTTTATAAGTTTTAATTCAACAAAAATGATTCAAAACGAACTATTGTAAAAAATACATGTGTATGTGCGCTAGGTTTTTACTCTTAGACATTGACTTACAAATAAATGGACGACGGGTCTAATACAAAAACCACGAAAAAAATGTCCCAAGTCAACCTATTCGAAATTTAAATTGTAATGTCATCGCAGTATCGCGCTGTCAGTCGAACAAATGAAGACTAAAGCGGAGTTTGGCGCTCTGTATAGGATTTAGCGCCTTACAAGTGCGGACACTTTTTAGCGCGGACCCGACGTCCATATAATTGTAAGTCAATGCTCTTAGACGACTTTTTTGTAGACGGAGTATGATGACAGTTCATCGCGTAAAAGAGCTTGCGAGCAGCTAGTGATGATTGCAGTCGATAAATATTCTATCGGATATCAACTGAATATTCGTCATGCTTATGAAGTAAATAGCCGAACTTATTTCCCATTATTCACCCTATTAGTGAGCACAAGTTCATTTGAATCGTCAATTTTTGTAAGTTCATACGTACACTGTACTTAGAATGTTTATAAAAAATACAAAGAGGAGACATATTATTTTAAAGTTTGTCGTATTAATTCAATATGGTTATCAAATCTGGCAATTCTTGTTAAAATGTATATGGAAAAAAATTTATCTCGATATTAGTAGACCAACTGTCAAAATAAGAATAAAGAAGGCAATAACGCAATTAGTAATTATTAGAACGTCGTAACATTCACAATTCAGTCATCTTTGGTAAAATGTGATAACAAAGAAGATATTCTTTCACAATCTATCGATAAAACCAACGACAACAACTACATAACCATTTCAAATTTTATGAAAACTCTCAACCCTACAAATGCAATTTTAGCCGTCTTCAAAAAAGACAGACTATAGTTTACAATCGAGCTCTTAGGTTTTCGCGATTGTGACACATAGGAAATGAAACTATTTTCCCGGATTTAAATCGCATATAGCGTGACTATGGGACCTGTAAAGGGCACGAAACGTTGGTTTGTTTGAAAACACAAACATACGTGATTTAAATCCGGAAAAATAATTTCATTACCTATAGTTTACAATCTTGACGGAAAAAATATTGTAAATGTTATATGTTGTCATAATTCATTTTAGTTTTATTTATAACGTTTACGTTTACTAATGTTGTAATAGACAAGGTGGTATTTTGTTATATTATGCTATTTTAAGGGGTTTTGTAAAGTCTTTGGTTGCCCCCTTTGCGTCTCTTAATTTTCTATCGTGAAGTTGCCTGGAAGATATTACTACTTGACAATAAGGCAGCATTTTGTACATCAACTTATTGTAATACACTTAAATTACAGTTACTAAGTTGTCATTGTAATATTATGTAATAAAGTAAAGCGCGCTGATTTTTTACGTGAATGTATGGTAAATAGAATCTAATGGTAATACTTTCCACAGTAAAAATTTGTATTGATGCGTAATATCGAGTGCGTAATGAACCTTAAAATATTTAAATAACAGAATATCACCAGATATAATAACACGCCGAACAACAATGTTTGTAAAAAAAAACCATATTTTATTTGTTCCTAAAATGCTGCAAGCACCTCCAATAAAGCTCAACAACTATATTATATTCCATAGCACCAACTACTTAAGTTTAAAGCTACGCTAATGTGACTCTTTGCTTCTGCATTTTCATTGCCATCATCCTTTGTTCTGGAGTAAGATTCTCGCCTCGGAAGCGTTTGTAGCTGTGGGGGGAAAAAAATTGTAGTAAATGTCACCTCACTAGCTCGGAAATTCTTTCTTTATCTTAGAAATCCGTGCGCAAAAGCGTTTTTTCCACGTTTTAGCGTGGAAAAGGTTTTTGAAATTTTACGATGGACTGTTGTGCACCTTCAAGTATTTCTTTCAATGAAAAAAAAAAACAATAACACAACGACGCGATTTGTCGTACATTATTTATGTAATATAAATCAGAGGGCTTGCTGGAAGTTGTTTCATAATTATTTTTATATAGGTAACCATAAATTTATAACTACTAGTTCTTTAATTTTTTTATTGAATTGATATTCAATTATTTTTTGTGAAGTTACTCCACTAGTTTGTTATAATCATTAGTACAAAAATCGAACACTCGGAAAAAAATCCTTCGATCCGGCCAGATGCGAACCAACGTCTCCTAGCAAACCGTGTCAGACGCTAACGAACCAGATTTACTGATTCTTTATTGTAAAATATAGAAAATCTGTTTTTCAACCGGTAATATAAAGAAATATGCGCAAAAAGATGCCTATAATAAAGGTACACTTTTACTTAGTTTAGGCATCGCAATTACATATTAAGTTCTAATATTATAGTGTACTTTACTATGAAGATTGTATAATTAAGGGTCCTTTTTTATTGTTTATTTTATCATAGCTTTGTTTATATATATTTTCCTTGTATTATATTAGATTAAGTTATATTAAAACAAATTTATCTTATACAGTGCTGTAATATATTCCTGACACGCGGCGCGTGCACACGCATATAAGTCGCGCTGCGACGTTTGTATGAAGTTACTATACTTGTTTTTATTCTACTATACTATTACTGTATACTTTCTGTCAAATTGTGTTAATGTTTTTCATTCAAATGACAAAAACAATCACTCATTCTTTCACTCGTTCATTTGTTCAAACTGTATAGAAGACGCACAGAACCGCCTCTAGAGACAAATGTCCGATTTACGGGATTATTATAAAGTTGTATCAGTGAATGAAGAAATCATAAAAAAAACTAGAATGATACTTACATCATATCGTAGAATAGTTTCTGTTCTTTGGAAAGGGACGGTTTGGTTTCGTCTAAGGCACTATCTATGTCTTCCGGGTACACTACTACTGACTGCAACTCTTTATCTTCGCTTTGCCCCTGAGAACAAAAAAATAATAATGTGTAAGATTAGGGAAATCTCTGTACTGTATTATACCAGAATAGCAAAAGTAACTTCGAGGGCACCACCCAGACTATCTATAGCAGAACATATTTAGAAAGAGCTTGTTTCCTATATAGTTGTTTCACTTCAAATCGACCAGTTAACTTGTGCTTTGGTATAATGGAAGAAAATTGTAAAATTACATATTTAATATTTAATTACCGATGAAATTTGATTGATGTAATTAGATGTTTTGCTGTTACAGATATTATCTTTATTACAATAAATACAGAATATTTTTGGAATATAAGGAGACGTACACACAGGTCAGTTGTTGGCGCTGTACTATTTCAGCTGTCTAATTTGTAATTTCAATGCAAACGAGAGTTGATATTTATAAGTGATGTATCACTGATGAGTTGAGACCAGGAATCTATGGCCCTTATTTCGCCACTATTTCTGGTTATATACTCAATGGCGCTTAGTGAATCAGACAACTTACCAGCTGTAATTCCAATCGTGCTAACTGCGCCGTGACCAATAAAGCTTTTAAGTCAGCCGGTGAGTAGCCGTCAGTACGCGCCGCGAGATCTTGTAAGTCGATGGCAGAGTCCAATGCCACGCTCTTGCTTAGCGTCTTGAGGACTTCATGACGACCCCGCTTTAAAATAATAATAATAATTATGTGCCCGAGAAACAATATTGTTGGATAATTTATAGTGGAATTTTTTCCAGAAAAAATCCCCGATAATTGGGAAAATTTGAAAAATATCATTTGGAAGGCTTATATCATGTTCTACGTGTAGTAAAATCTTTTGAAGTTTTATTTAGCGTGAATTATAAAATAAATTTGTATAGTTAAAAGCCACGTATAGAAAAACGTGATCTAAAATTAGTTAGTCCTGTGATGATAGTTGCTAGCTTATGTATGTAAAATAAATAAATTTCACAACAGCGAAAAAATCCTCCAAAAACCACAACACCACCACATGTTGTTGGCTCCATCGCTTTCGTTCAGTAACTTGAACTTTTGATAGATGTCAACGTCAAATGTGGAAAATTAAAGAAAAAATATATGGATTTTCTTTTTACTTTTCTGAAAAATACGAATTTTTCAAAATGGAAAAATTTTCCGTGGCCCAACACTACACACCAATTACCTGACCTAAAATAGACACTACCGGGAACACCCAGACCGGAACTAATTTAGAAAAGTATGAATTCGTAAAGTAAATTTTGTTGTCGTTAATAGAATTTTTAAATTAAAGACCCTTGAGTAATGATAAGTATTTATTTATATCTAAAAAAACAATATAACCTGTAACAAAAACTACGTGGGATCGCAGTGTTTTTGTATGTTTAAGACTGTAAATTATTAACTATAAGTCGTAACCTTGACATAATAAAGCTATGTGATCATACATCTAGTTACAAAGTCATAAAAATAGTACGGACATGAAACAAATTACGTATATGTGAACTTTTAGTAACTCTTATTAAAAGCCGATACTAGCTCAGCTCAAATTAAATTTTTTTCCCGCACTAATACGGTTCATTTTGCTTAGATCGAGCGGCAGAAACACTGGCTCTATTTCAGAAATTACATTTTTGCTAACGAAATTAGAACCATTTAAAAAATGTATATCGTATAGTATAAATACATACGTGTTGTATTTAGTTCAGTGGATATTTTAAAAAAATCATTGGCATATGTAAAGTACCTAATGAATTTTCGAGGCAAATTTCGTGTTTTTGTTTTTTTTAGAAAATTTTTAGAAATCGTGTTTTCACACGGTATAGTAATCAGTATATCCTCAATTTTACTATATATTTCTCCAAAGTGATTGCTTTAACACATTCACTGTTATGAGTAATGCGGAATCAACCAAAGCCAGTTGAGGTAGTAAAGACACTTATGTATAAAAATGTTATCGACTTATTTCGTTCGTAGAACCTTTATAAACCTCTCACTCATTGCACAAAGGTTGCGAAGTTATTATCATAGGTTTAAAGATTTATTTCTCACTAAGAATTTTCATTCACTTAACATGAGAAAAACTAAATATAGTACAGTTGAAATATTGAACGACAAAGATTGGGTATAAAAATTATTCTACATTAAGTGGGTAGTTGCTTATTTAAACGTGAGTTAGTTGGTTGAATCGCTAACGTGAATATTGCTATACACAATTTACAAAGATATATGGAACGGCTAAAACTAGAAGCGACATGCAAGTAGTTTAATAAGGACGAAATATTTGGTAATTTGTATTATTATTGTATTTTATTTATTATTTATAATGTAATATATATATATATATATATATATATATATATATATATATATATATATATATA
>NW_020653713.1:4436805-4480733 GCF_003589595.1 Hyposmocoma kahamanoa
ATATATATATATATATATATATATATATATATATATATATATATATACATATATTCATATTCATATACAATAAATAAATACATATACATACATACTCCCATATATATATATATTCTTTTTGTTTTGTTCGTTGTATTAATTTTATTTTATGTTATTCAAGTAGTATTAAATTTTTATTATTATTCATATTATTTTATTTAACAAGTTTTTAATAAGTGTGCTTTATTTAAGCAATCGCTTGAACGTCGTTATTGTTTTTGATTCTCTTATGTCTTTTGGTAATTTGTTATAAATAGTGACACCTTCATTTAACAAACATTTTTTTCCGTAATTTGTACGTGCAGGGCGTATTTTAAGTTCTTTGTGGAGTCTTGGTCTCAACTTTGATATTTGCTTAGTTTTGCTAATAGTAATTTCAGTATGTATAGTTTTATTTAATATTTTACGAACTAATATGCAAGTTTAATATTTGTATGTTTGCCTAATATTCAATAACTTGGTATCTGTGTATATTTTATTTGTTGATGTTAAATAATTATAATTAAAAAGTACTTTAATCAGTTTGTTTTGTGCAGTCTGAATAATCTTTAGTTTGACTATAGAGTGACCATTTCAGCTAGCTTTCACTTTAGACGGATAAGCATCTGTCATCGAATGTACCTCGTCAGGCAGAGCGCAGTAAATATGCCTCTGCAGTCTTCCAGGTCTCAACAAAGCCGGATCGACAAGATCAGGTCTCGACGTCGCCGCGATCACGGGCCCTCGGGCTCCGCCCTCAGCGCCGTCCATTCTCGCAAGCAGCTGGTTTACAACGCGATCAGTTACGCCTGTTGAATCGTGACCACGTCTGGAAAAGTTGAACTCTTTAGATATAAAACATATACAATTACAATTATTAAAGCGACATCTCTACTTAGCTTCTGGTAGCTGTAAAGGTACCTGGCTGAGTGAAATGCTTTGATAGATTTTTCACAGATGGCGCTACTCCAAAAAAGTCGTTAAAACACAAACAGAAAGATTATTTTAATTCAATATAGATAACCAAATCTTCCTGTTCTAATTAAAATGTATTATGAATAAAAAATATTTAAATACCACCAGGCCAATAGTCAAAATAGGAATATAGAGCAATAACGTAATTAGTATCATTAGAACCTTGTAACATTCAGAATTCAGACATTTTTGGCAAAATTATACCATCTTTCATAATCCATCGATAAAATTGTCGACAACAACTACACGACTTTTTAAAATTTTATGAAACTGGCAACCCTACAAATGTCATGTTACTTCGTCTTCAAAAAAGACAGACTAAAGATCGATACCTCCGACGTAAGTTGTTGTAAGTCAAAATATATCCTTTTTTGTATATATTATAGTTTCCAATAATACTAAGAAATTTCTTTACTTTTACATATGGAACCTATAATATTTTTAAAAAAACGATATTTAAGTTAAAAAGCAAAAAATGTTAGTTTCACTTACAACAGCTTACGTGGGAATGTCTCGATACCACATTTCTAAGACAGCGTCTTCCAAACTTTTAAAGCTACTGACCATTCGAAATTCAAGCACATTGAGGTCCGCTTAATAAAAAGCAGTAGTAAAATTAATAAAAGCGTGATTGAATTTGTTTATTTTATTATTTTAACAGCATTGAGGTGATCCCCGGACCGGATTTGAACACTTTTTTACACTTCGCGTATTACAACATTTCGCTACATTCTCGTGGTGTTTTTTGCTTTGTTATACTTTTCAAATCGCCACTGTCAGGTACCTTATATTGCATTTTAAACTGTTTACCTTTCATCGTCAGATATTGTAAAAACTCAGAACAAATGAAGCTATCACCAGTACTTACAACGGTAACTTACTTGGGCGCCAAGCTGTCGAACTCATCGAAGAAAAGTATGCACGGCCGCTTCATGTCTGCCCTGCACAACAAACACAATATCAACCCATTATTCAACCGATTTGAAAAAAAGGAGGAGGTTCTTAATTTGACTGTAGTTTTTTTCTTTTTTATTTGTGTGTTACGCGGTTAATTATTTTTGCTTTATATTTGTACTGTATCGAATACGCAATGCTATTGGCCTGCATTTTGTCTTTGACAGTATGTATAGTATTGGTGAATTACGTGTGAGTGTGTTGGGAGTGTGTGTGTGAGAGGAGTGTTTACTAAACATACTATCTACTACTTAATATTAAGTACTTAACAGCAATTTTTTTCATAATATTTTTTTATTTGAGTTTTAGTTCGGGACTTAATTTTATTCTTAATTATATTAACTGCCTCCGTGGCCGAACGGTTACCATGCCGGACTGCCATGCAGAGGTCCCAGGTTCGATTCCCGGGTCGGGAGAAATATTTGTATGGCCTACATTTATTTCTCTCGTAAGTTTGGGTGTAATTTGTAGTTGTCTACGTGTGTGTCCATGCCACTCGCGACACAGGGTATCCCTAGTGCGGGGCTATGTTGAGTGTGTGCGTTATTATTATTATTATTATATTATAATTATGTATAAAACATAGTTTAATTACCTGGACGTTTTGGACCTGGGTGTTAGCAACCTATACGGGTTTTTTTGTGAAGCAATCACAAATTACAAAAAGTTTCGATGATTCGTTTCTTTATGAAGAAAATAGTCCACCTCTAAGGGTGGAAAATTAGTGGATGAATCCGTTTGTTGAATTTCACTCACTTACCGTTAATCGATTTCAATAAAACTTGGCAAATTGATGTAATTCTAAAACCTTTTGCGATCGATTTTTTTTATAAAAAAAGTTATATGAGATTTTGCAAGTAGACATAGAAATGAGACTCTAGTGACTGTTATAAATTATACTATAAGATCTTTCATTATAAATCCAAACAAGACAAAAACACGCCTGTAATGGCGGCCGCCAGTCAGCGTTCCGTTGATATCGATAATGATGATATAGATTTATTTCTTATTTCGATGAAACCAATTCTTAATGAGGCAAAGCAAGTTTTCTAACAAAATAAATTAATGTCACGATACACTAACATAAATATTATTTACTATAGCCGTGGTAGCCGTGGTAGCGTGGTAGCGTGGTAGCGTGGTAGCGTGGCTTCACCTACCACCTCTCAAGCGGGTCGTGGGTTCGAATCCGGGCTAGCACCTCTGAATTTATCAGAATTCATATGCGCAATTTAATTTGAAATTTACCATGACTTTTTCGATGAAGGAAGACATCACGAGGAAACTTACACACAATTTTTTTTAATAATAACGCACACACGCAACATAGTCTGTGGTAGTGGAACTACATATCGATTTGTATTTATTAATTTGCATTTTATTTCCATTCATGCATTTTTACTGGACACAGACTGAAGATTTAAGCCATAGTCAGCCACGCAGGCCGAATGCTAGTACTTCACACGTTTTCCAAGAGCTGTGAACCTTCTTCGACATGCTGGTTTTATCACGATACTTCTCTTCACCGAGGAACTTAGGAATTAAAATCGCAAACACATGCCGCCACAGGTTTCGAACCGTTGACCTCTCAATTGAGAAGCAACCGTTCCCCACTGTACAATAATCGTAAGTATAATATTAACAGTTTTAGAAGCTATTTAAAACATTTATATAGTTTTAGAGTTTGGTATATGTATTTGCGTGTGATGCACTTTGGTGGCATGGGCTGCGATCGCTCAGCATTATAGTACTGGCAGAAAACCAGCACTGTTTGACTTCTCTCGGTCTGAGTCAGGGCCATTTCAGCATAAACTGTAGTCATAGATAGGTACATCAAATTTTCTTAGTTCTCATAGTATTTGTCTGTTTGTTTCTCTGACCGTATTTGTTTTTATCACAGTATGTGTTTTATATCAATGTGTATTAAATTAATAATGTATGTTCTATGTGCTTTTATGTTATACTTTGTGAAGTGGTTATAAATGTTTTGTTTCTTTTGTATTTGTGCCGAATAGAAGTGTTATCTATCTAAATTAAAAATTAACATAAAAATGTAAAATTGCTGCCCGAAAAATGCACTTACTTGTCAAAAACATCCCTAACCGCCTTCTCGCTCTGTCCGATATACTTGGACAACAACTCTGGTCCTTTAACAGCAATGAGGCTCATGTTATGAAGCCGCGCGAGGCAAGACCCAATGTGAGATTTACCCGTGCCCGGAGGACCATATAAGAGAATACCGCAAGATTGAGACGGGAAGAGTGCTGGATACTGAAATCCAAAGTTTATGATGATTACTGTTACGTTTTCATACCACTCATTAATTATTTCGTTCGTTCGTTCATTCATCCATTCAAGTTTTATTAACCGACTTAAAAAAGGAGGAGGTTCTCAGTTCCGTATTGTTACATAAGACTATTTTTTTCGCAATTACTGAACATTTGGCATTTGTGAACCAATTTTGATAATTTTGTTTTACGGTAACCGATTTCAATAAAACTTGTAATTCCACGAACTTTTGAGGTCAGTTTTTTTTTTATAAAAAAGTTATTCCGGCTTGCTATGCATAGTTGATAGGCAAACCATTTTTCTTACCATGATGGGCCAAAAAATACACTCAGTGAGTTCCTGCTTCACTTCTTCAAGGCCACCAACGGGGCCCCAGATGTCGAACGTGTTCGCTTTCTCCTCGTCCTTAGTTATATCTTCCACTAGCCGTGGCTTTGGTTCATTTGGGTGAGATTCTGCAAAAGAAATACACAATGGGATCATGTTGTGCCAAGTGTATTATGAAGTTGTGTTCTAATGTAATAATAATAATATGTCAGACAAAGGAATACCGATTACCGATACCTGACTTCAAACTATAATACGCTGTACTATGAATACCAGAGCAACGCAATATATTGTGGAGCACTAAAGTGAAAGTCAAATTATCTTCATTTCATAGATAAGCAAATTACACTTGAAATTGTCATACTGATTAAACTCTGCTGCTCATTCGCAAGGCAGATTACCCTGAGAAGAACGAGCAAGAAACTCTAGGGGTTGCTCTTTGCAAATATACATTTATCATTACAATCATTGACTTACAATTATATGGACGTCGGGTCCGCGCTAAAAAGTGTCCGAACTTATAGGGCGTTAAAATCGTATACAAAGCGTCATTCACGCTTTAGTCTTCGTTTGTTCGACTGACAGCGAAGCAAGCAAAATTAGACAGTACTGCGATGACATTACAATTTAAATTCAACGTTTTAGCTTTTTCCTATTCCTTTACATGTCACTACGTTTAAATAGGTTGACTTGGGACATTTTTTTTGTGGTTTTTGTATTAGACCCGTCGTCCATTTATTTGTAAGTCAATGATTACAATATTTAATTTAAATATCTTCACTACCACGGATTTTTGTCATCCAAGTACGCAAAAGTTGCATAATAACCTTTAGTATAAAGTTTTTGTTTCACTATAGTTTTAAGCCTCGTAAATAGCAAAGTTTGAATATTAATCCAGATCTTATTATGGAAGCGTATACATTGCTTCTTAAATGAATTAAAGACTTAGTGAAATGATTTTCAAGAACAAGTAGTTTATTTTTATTCCTCATACTAATATTATGTATGTTTTTAATTTTCATAAAATAATTAATATTTTTCTTAACATAAACAACATTTTCATAAATGTGCTGTGACATTAGTGTAAGAATGTTAATCTCTTTATACATATCTCTCAAAGACGCTCTGCGGCCCAGATTCTTTGCTCTACCAGAGCATCCAAGTCAGCAACAATTTAGAATTCCTAATTGAAATGTCATTTTACAGCCCGTCATGTAACAAATTAAACTTTTTATTCGGCTACAAGCAACGTAATCTGATTCGCAGATAAGCTGTAGAGCAATTATATGCCATTTGTCTTATATGGCGAAGATATTTGCGCCATGTTTGCTTGGTTTTAGGATTAAAATAATATGCAAATTTACTCACTCTTTTTTTTAATTGCTTTAAATATCTTTCTGTTCAAGTAATCCGTGATGTCACGAACGGTGTACCCGGCGGTGTCCATCGCGAGTCTGATGACGTCATCGTCCAGGATTTCGAACTCCGCTCGGATTCTCTCGTTTAGAAGATGCTTAAAGAGCTCTGAACGCTCTTCCTATATGACATTTGAAATGAGTTAAAAATGGCCTCATCTTTGTTTTAATTAGAGAAATTACGATGTAGTGTAATATAGAATAGAATGGAAAGTTCTTTATTGTTAATTATTAATACAAAGATCGAACACTAAGAAAAAATTCCTTCGATCCGGCTGGATTCGAACCAACGTCATCCAGCAAACCGTCGCTATGCCAACCAAGTAACGGACCTTACAATTTTTATGTGCCTCTTGCAGGTTTTTATTTTTGGTTTTTAACGACTTTTTGCAGTAGCGCCATCTGTGAGAATCTATGAAAGCTTTTCTTCGCTTCAGGCAGGTAACGTTACAGCTACCAGTACCTGACTAGAGATGTTGCTTTAATAATTGTATGCTTTAATAACTGTAATTCAAATAATTTAATTGAATACCATGGTGATCAAACATCGTGACATTCAATAAATTTCATAATTTATTTATAGTTTTTAAACGACTTCAAAAAAAAGGAGGAGGTTATATGTTCGGCTGCATGTATGTTTTCCGATTTCTCCGTCAATTGTGGACCGATTTTGAAAATTCTTTTTTTGTTTAAAAGGGTGCACTCCCATAGTCACTATATCTTAAAGATCTATACAATTATTTTATGTCATGTAGCTAATTTACAGCTCACAGAAAAGTGCAATACTTATATTTACATAAAAAATATTTTTATTACATAACATGTTCCCTTGGGTGTACCACATCGTTTACTAACACGTTTTTCTTTTATGATGATAAAATCTACTTCACCAATTCTATTACTGTAAACCATTGGATTATATCGGCCATACTTAGTATTGTAGACCAGGAGTGTCCAGTCCCGGTATGTACATGTCCTTTACTTTATCTAGCATGTCTCGGTGCAGTTTGTGTACCCTAAGATGCCACGGATCTAGCATGTCCCACACTATTTCTGTGGGGATTGAACGAGGAAAGCTTCCAGCAGACTAAAGAGCCATACAATATTGTCTTTCAAGTGTTAAGGGGTTTGTCCTGCTTACTCTAGGGAGTCTCGTCTACTGGGTCAAATGGAATCTTCGTCGTTCACTTGCCTGGTCTGGCTCAGGAATGTCAAAGTGCGCAGTGAATAGTGGTTTCCCACTGAATTGCCGCAAAATAGGGTGTAATTCCTTAATGCTGAGTGACGTCATGACTACACAAACTCCAGAACACGTTTGTAACAAGTGTTTAATTACAACCGCTAACCTGAAATGGAACAGGGATGAATTGGAGTAGCTGTACAATGTAAATATAATAATAACATTTAGCCTATAATATAGAGTTCCACTGTTAGGCACAGGCGTCTTCTCAGAATGAGACGGTTTGTTTGGACTACAGGTTCCTTATTTTTCTTTCTTTTCCTTATTATTCGATGTATTCCTCCACTGAAAAACCCTTGGTAAATTTCAAATAAAAATTCGCACATAGATTCTGAAAAACTCAAGAGTTATAGTTACGCTATACCAAAAGTAGCTTAGTTCGTATGGCATCTGGCACAGTAAGTTAGAAGACGTCGGTTCGAATCTGGCCCGATCGAAGGAATGTTTTCTGAGTGTTCGATCTTTTTATTAATACTTATAACAAACTAGTGGAGTAATTTCACAAAAAATAATTGAATATCAATTCAATAAAAATTTAAAACTCAAGAGTTGCAAACCCGGATTCGAATCCACGACTCTCTGCTTGACAGGAGTAGGTAAAACCGTTAAGTTACCACGGCTATATATGTATAATGTAAGGCTATAATCGTCAAAATTTTGTAGAAAAGGTGTAAGCGCCACTTCTTCAATTATAAAATTAAATTTTTGTTTTAATTAAGTCTAAGTTTTAAAATTGAATTTAAAACAGGATGTAAATATTTTAAGACATTCGCCAAAACTTAAATTTTTCAAAACGGCGCTTACGCCTTTTCTACAAAACACTTTTGCTGCATTGCCATGGAAAATTAACTTGCATCGGCTACGTCACCGATTCGTCGATACATATATTTGGTAACTAAAGCACAAATTTAAATTTAGTGATAAATTATTTCAATGACGAATTTGTCGTGTTAGGCGGTTTAAGTAACTTAGGAATAATTCATGTAAAATCTTATATAGTTCGTAGTAAAACATGTTAACTAACAGGTCAAAGTTGAGTAGGATGTTTGCATTTTGTTACTGGTTAATTAATTATTAATTGTTTATTTAATAATAATGAAATGTAAATAAAAATTACCCTATTACCCTAGTTATTTTGCAATTTTAAGCAATGAAATATGTATACATATTTAATATTAAATTAATTATATCGAAAAGGTGCGTGGTTCGTGTGATAATGTTCTGCTAAGTTCCAGCCACGTGTATTTTTTGTTACCGGATCACAGTAAACCAGTGTCGCACTTTCAGTGACACGACAATAATCTGAGTGGATGACGGATTCCGTAACTGCACAGTACACTCACTCTATTAGGCTTGTTACTATTTATTCGTTAAATAATTTTAGTTATTCGCAATATTTATTAGCGTGCACTATAATGAAGCATGTTGTACTTTCCATTTATTTTAAGTCTTGTGTTGCAGTTGCCAAGCATTGTAGTTACTTAGCGTGTGTGTACTGTGCGCATTTTTTTTACGAAATAAATGTTTTTCTGACGACTTCCGTGGTCGAATGGCTTGCACACTGGTTTTAAGGGTGTCGTCATCTCTGAAGTCCCGGATTCGATCCCGGGCCGGGTCAATTTAAGTCAAGAAACTTTTTATATTGTATCGGGTCTGGGTGTTTGTGATACCATCGTTGTTTCGATTCGATTTCCATGAACCAAAAGCTTTATTATAATTATTAATGCAAAAATCGAACTCTTAGAAAAATATCCATCGATTTTCATAGATTTGTCATAGATCGTTTGTCAAAAAGTCGTTGAAAACCAAATACAAAGATCCGACAACAAGCACATTCGTGAGGTCCGCTGGTTCGTTCCGTGGCTTAGTTGGCATATCGTCTGTCACGGTTTGGTTTGCTAGAAGACGTCGTCGGCTCGAATCCGGCCAGATCGAAGGAATTTTTTTCTAAGTGTTCGATCTTTGTATTAATAATTATAACAAACTAGTGGAGTCATTTCACAAAAAATAATTGAACATCAATTCAATACAAATTTAATTACAAGTGCTTTAGTTACTTTAGGATCGGAGCAACATATGTAGTGTTGTCTTGTTGTGATTATGATTCTATTTCTAAAATAGTATTTAAGTACTAAGGTTATACGAGCTGAATTTCGACTGCAAAATAATAGCATTTAGAATTTAGATCTGTCGCAACTGATAGTACAACTCGCTGTTATGCTGGCTAGACGCCAGACGTACTGCCAAGTAGGCAGGTGTGATGAAATCGAATCGATGATTCGTCTAAACCATGTACTCTATTTTTTGCAGTTCCCTGATGCAATCAAAATCAAGCTCGTGTAACAGCGCCTTGAATCAGGATTTTAGTGGCCGTTAAATCATGAACTATGCTATAAAACACAATCCCAATTGTACAATAGTTTTAATGAATTGTATTACCTCTGATAATAAGCAATATCCTGTGGCGAAGCGCCTTCCATATTTGGAGGGACTAACGAATCCAAATCATCACAAATCAGCACAGCCGGGCTATGTTCTTGGCACATCAATATGGCCTTGCCCAATACCTCGGGAATATCTTTTCGGCCCTTTAATGATCGACAGTGGAGGATGTGGGACCAGACTATCAGTTCTTTTTGAACTATATGACAGAATGCCGATTTTCCCGTTCCACTGAGACCTAAAACAGGTTAGACAAGGTTGACTTTAAAACATTTAGGCGTACTAGACCTCAGATCGGTACCATTGTTTTGCATCAACATTTTAAGCGAAACTTGTGTTACTAACATGTTTGAAATCAGCAAAACGAGATCTACAAACCCCTATAAGCGGTTTTCTTATATTTTATTTAGTTCCAGTTTTATTGAAAGCAAAATCAGCGACATGTTTCAAAGAAAAAAGCTTTACCAATACCTCAAAAGTTAAAAAAATGCAAACGCATTGTAAATGATAAGGAGGGCAGTATAGCGAGTTTGAACAAGAGATTAATTCCTGACCAAATGAATAAGATGTACATCGCATCCAAAGCGTCGCCTCGGTGAAAGGCTACTGAATTAAGTAGGTATGAAATTAAGACTCTTTTCCTTTCCAAAATATGACCGTGCTTCGTTTTTTCAATCTATAATTTATTACAAATTCCTTTACCAACATCTATTCCTTTGTTATTATCGCATAATAATTATTCCGTTCATAGGGAAAAATTATATTAAAGTTTAGATTATTATGATATTATCATTCTTTTCAGCTATTACTATCTCATTTCAATTTCCTTTCATGATTTCCATCCTTCTTTGTTTAAATTTACCTATAGATACTACCTACCCTATCCTGTTAATCGCCTTTCCAAAATTCCGTTTGCTTTTATTTTTATTCAGCGATTTCCTTTCCCCGTTTTTAATTTCATATTAATATCTAAAACCCACGACAAAGTTCTACAACAACAACTACAACGACAATGATATTCTGAAGTCTCAAGAAGGAAGAAAATTTTATGCTTGGAAGAATTTTAAAAAATTGGCAACACAATGGAAATTTCATATGGCCAAAGGCTGGACGCCATAGTGCCAAGAAATAAGAAAAAAAAGACTACCATTACGTAAGAATTAACAATATTATACTGGCGTTTACAAAAAAATTTACTATGGTTAATTATGTACATACACTACAAGTAGAACTTTGTAACTTTGTAAATTAAAACAGGTAAAACTACACTTTATTATTAAAAAAAAACTGCCTCAGTGGCCGAACGGTTACCATACCGGACTGCCACGCAGAGGTCTCGGGTTCGGTTCCCGGGCCGGTAGAAATAGTTGTATGGCCTATATTTATTTCTCTCGTGAGTTTAGGTGTAATTTGTGGTTGTCTATGTGTGTCTATGGCACCCGTGATACAGGGTTTCCTAGTGTGGGGCTATGTTGAGTGTGTGCGTTGTTATGTACACTTACCAGTAACCAACACATTGCTCTTTATTTCAGAAGCACCCTTGAAATTAGCTTCTCTATGAATTTCAAAATATACATGCAACAAAACATTTTCAACTAACGACTCCATAGATTTCATTGTTCTACAATAATTTTTGTAATCATACTCCAAATTGGACATTGTAGGTTTAGGCAGTTCTAAATCTGCATCTGTTAGGCATTTCGCTGATATTGTACAATGTCTAAAAGATTCTGAATTGAGCATTGTATATTTTAACTTTTCCGGTTTCAATTTAAATTGCAAAAACCCTTGACTTATGTGTGCATTCTGTTTAATCATGGCGTCGTTTATTAGGAACTTTTTACCAGAATGTGTGCTATCTATCACACAGTTTTTAAACTTGTCTATCACATCAATCTCAGTTTGTGTTTGCTCAGAATATGTGATTATATCTATATGGTCTGGTTGCTCAATTTTGTCTCCAATAATTGTCAGTATAACTCTTGAACCGTTTTCAATATTAATAATAGCATTTAGTGATTTCGGTATAAGAATGGTTGGTATGTTTTTATTATAAACCTCTCTGCACAGACTTCTAAATACCACACAATTCACAGGAACTATTTCAACACATAAATCATTAATTTGACTATTATTATTCTCACAATCATCGTCTTTTTCATTAATTATAGATGGAATGGTCTTCATAGTACCCAGAATGACAGTGAAATCTTTATATTTTTCTAACAAATCTTCATGTAAAAATACTATGTATGGATGTATCAAGTTTCTTTTACCATCACTATCAATAGGTAGAACTCGCAAAACTTTTCTTTCAGGTATATGCAGATAGGGACGTAGCAAACCGTCAATTATTATGCCGATATTTTTAAATTCAATATTTTTTTGTTCAGGTATTATTGATGATTTACGATTAGAGCCATGTATGCTATTAAAAGCGTCTACTTTAACAACAATACGGCTTTGATTGACTAATAAACCAGTCTGTTTTGGAGTAAATATGATTGGCATCGAAGAAGATATCCATACGACTGCCTTCTGATTGGCTGCTACAAGACGTAATTGATCTAATACACGGAGCTGGAGAACTTCGGCATTGTGTTCCTGTAAATTCATAATAAACATTTGACTTTACTTTTGTCATTACAGTGACTTTGCTCGGGACATCACGGGTCGTACCACGCCAGTGCGTCTGGAAAAGAGTACATGTATGGACTGTAACTCTCGGTAGCTTCAAAGGGCAGAACTCGAGACATCGGACTCCGCGCCACCATTGTCTGTACTGCGAGTATGCCCAAACGGGCGCGGTGCAGGGCGACCCGTGACATTACAGGCCGTAGGAAACCACTTGAGAGAACAAGGAACCAACAATTCTCGGCGAGTATGATCACTGATGGTCAGAGATCTAAATGGGCATAAAATGTTATGAACCTAAACTTTAATGAAGTACTTAATATACAATACAATAAATAATGGTCGACTTAAAGCTTATAGAAATAATGTAATGCTTAAACTAACTGAACTTCCGTACGTTAACGATCCCAATAAATTGTATAATTCAGTTTTCAACATAGTCAAAAGTGAACGTGATAACGTTTTTAGGTCCAAAATCATAACTATTAATAATTCATTGAAATTTAGTGATTGGGCGACTGTAGGAATTCACAAAAGTAGACAAAGACTATATGATCTTTACGATGAAAGGACTTATAACACTAGTAACAGTTTTAATGATTTTGTTAGGAAATATTCGAAAATGTTTAAACGTGTTTGTGTTGCAGCCAAAGCAATGTTTATAAATAATAAAATAAAAAGAAGCGCGAATGTAGTAAAAGCGACTTGGAATATTATAAACAGCGAAACTGGAAAGGTCAAACCTCGTAACTTAGATTTTCAACTAAGATTTAATGACAAAATTGTAAACACAGACGCAGAAGTTGCTAAAATATTTGAAAATTTTTTTACTGACATTCCAATTTTGACTACTAAGTCGTTAAATTCATCTCCCACCGCCGCTGAATCCTTACTAAAAGAAAATAATGCAGTTAGTATCACTAATTTAAGGTTCCGTCATGTATTTCCAAACGATATTGTTAAAGCCTTTAAGTCTATAAACATAAAAAATACTGCTGATCTTGATGGTCTTTCAGTCAGAGTAATTAGTTCTATAGTTGATTGTATTGCGCCTTATTTAGCCTGTGTCTTTAATAAATGTGTTGATGATGGTGTCTTTCCTGACCTCATGAAGCAAAGTAAAGTTATTCCACTTTTTAAATCTGGTAGTATTTCTGACCCCACCAATTTCAGACCTATATCAATACTACCAACTCTCAGTAAAATATTTGAAAAAATTATTCTAAATCAGATGTGTGCACATTTTTATAGTAATAACTTAATGTCTCATAAACAATTTGGTTTCACTCGGGGTCGCTCTACAACCGACGCTGGTGTCGAGTTGATTAATCATATATTTGATGCATGGGAAGTCTCACATGATGCTATTGGTGTATTCTGTGACCTTTCCAAAGCTTTTGATTGTGTGCACCATGACACACTGGTCAGGAAACTTCGCCATTATGGTGTGGCGGGACGTGATCTCGACCTTCTTAAATCGTATTTGCGTGGTAGAGTACAGAGGGTCGATGTTAACGGTACGAGATCGTCAGGATCTGCAATTAGCATGGGTGTCCCTCAAGGTTCAATTCTAGGCCCATTTTTGTTTTTAGTTTATATTAATGGCTTACCTAGCCTTATGGAGGGTGTAAAACATGAGATAGTATTGTTTGCTGATGATACTTCCTTATTATTTAAAGTTAAAAGGCACCAATGTTCCTACGACGATGTGAACAATGCTATATCTAAAGTTGATTGGTTTGCTGTTAATAACCTACTTCTTAATGAGAAAAAAACAAATTGTGTGAAATTTACATTACCCAATGTTAGAGAGACGGTTACAAACATTGTAGTTAGAAACGAAAAATTGAATCTTATGGATACAGTTGTATTTCTAGGTATAACGTTAGATGCTAAATTGCAATGGGATCCCCATATAAGTAAGTTATCAAAACGGCTCGGCTCTGCAGTGTACGCGATTAAAAAAATAAGGAAACTTTCAGACGTCGAAACCGCTAGATTGGTTTACTTCAGCTACTTTCACAGTCTAATGACATACGGCATTTTGCTTTGGGGTAATGCCGCCGATATCAACAGAATCTTTGTCCTGCAGAAACGTGCAGTTAGGGCAATTTACAATCTGGGCCCCAGAGTATCTTTGAGATAAGTTTAAGGAAATTAACATTCTTACACTAGCCTCACAGTACATTTATGAGAATGTAATTTATGTTAAAAGGAATAGTAATTTATTTATGAAAAATAGTGACAGACATAACATTAATACGAGGAATAGAAATAAACTAGCTTTTCTTGATAGTCGTCTTCACAAAGTCAAAAAATCATTTAAGGGGCAATGTATACGCTTCTATAACAAGATTCCGGTTGATATACAAAATTTGCCTTACACGAGGTTTAAAACTATAGTGAAACAAAAACTTTATACTAAAGGTTATTATACAACTTCTGCGTACTTGGATGACAAAAATCCGTGGTAGTAACCCGTTTAGCTCATGGAGGTAGTCTCGATCTCTGATGTTTCAATTAATAAAGAAATATTGTAAATGTTATTTACAAAGAGCAACCCCTAGAGTTTCTTGCTCGTTCTTCTCAGGGGAATCTGCCTTACGAATGAGCGGTAGAGTTTAATATTGTGACGATTTCAAGTGTAATAATGCTTACCTATGAAATAAAGATTATTTTGAATTTGAATTTGAATACATGGAACAGTATAAATGGCGGAATTATTGTATTGAATTTTGTTCCACATTTCTATTATGTGTATAGGCAGTTAGTTTCTGTTGCAGCGTATTTATGTAGAAGAAAAGTTTTGTAATTTTAAGTAAAAATAAACTATTTTTACTTAAAATTACCAAAAAAGACCAGTACATAGTTCTTTTTTCAAATAATGCAAGAAAATACTAAAGATATTTAGGTCTTTTATAAAATAAAGTGCTGCCACATATTTTAAAAAAATATTTCTTTTGTGTTTTTTTTTCATATTTAACACACTAAAGACTCGATCCCTTTTCCATTTATTTCTTGTCTACATACAAACTTAAAGTGTTCATGAATTTAGTAAGTAAAGCTATTTATAACAACCCAACCTTTTATTTTTTGGTGCTTGCTTTATAGTATAACAATACCTAATTTAGTTGAACCACGCTTATGACGCATCATTCAGCCCGGGAGACCACATCCGCACTCACTTATTAGTTTATTTGCTGATTATGTATTCTAAGCATTAACATTTTTGATTATTTTACCTATAAGAAATGCATACCAATATCTCCTGATCATCCGGACTGTCCGTATCCACAAACAGTTCATCAATGACTTTAATATCTCCATATGGAGAGACAAATACGTCACTGCCTTCATCGAAGCCGACTAGTTGGTTCAACAATGGATTACAGGCTATCTGGCCTTCTTGGACATTACTACTGAAAACCACCCAGAGGAGTATCTGTTTGTTTTTATTGAGTACTTGGACACATTGATTCTGAAATAAATATGTGAAATATATAATATTAACATTATAATAATAACACTATGTAACAAATTTTCTAAAAGGTTCTGTTTTTTGTATAACAGTATTGGTTTGATATCTATATTAGTTCAGAAATATGTAGATTAGTGAAAGGCCAGTATGTGTATATGGCCAGTATGTGTATATAGAGATATGGATATAAATTTGTATATAGATGTGCTAAGCTAAATGATGACTTGATCGAAAAAGGCACATTCATATTTATTTATTTATTTATTTATTCTTCATTTAATTTACAACTTAAGTAACATGTAGTTAAGACACTAAAACCCTTGAGGGGTTTAAAATGTGTCACGTCTGACAACAAAACATTCAATTGAAAATTAAACTTATTAATATTAATCATACTTAGTATATCCTCCAACAACCGTCAAGGCTTTAACCAACAAACTTGACAGTCTTCAGTAGTTTTAAAGTCAACCATCAAATCCTACACATTTTAAAATTGAGTACAATAGTTCATAATTTGAAGAGCATTCAAGAGCACGGCTTTATCACAATATTTTGGATATTTCTAAAATAAACTGTGACTCTTCTATCACCATCATTGCTTGTAAGACAATTATATACATGCTTTTAGTAAAATGACTAAAAGTACTATAAGGAAATTTATTGAAAAAGGATATGGAAAATCGACCCATGCTGTTGTACCCATTTATAAACTATGTAGTATACAGTGTGTCACATTTTCACACTGCTCTCACCAATAAACATATATGCACTGGCATCATCATATATTTTAAATAAGGATATGAAAAATAGAGCCATTAGAGCAATTTGTTTATTGGGCCTCAAAATTTACAAACTGGGCCTTTAATGTGTCTATGACAAACGAAACATCACACCACATGAAAAAATAAAGTATGTTAAGAAGAAAAACATTTTGCAAGAAAAATATAATTCGATTTTCAAAATTTATTACGGAATTATTGTGAAACAAATAAATACAATTTTAGGTCCAGAAACAAGTTTCATTTTCAATGTGCAGCAATCAAAAAAATTTTTAAAGAAATTTTATACAGTGTCTGTGTTTGCATGACAAAATGCGCCAAGTTAACTCTTTCAGATGTTTCCATTTTTTTTATATATTGTATGATAATGTGTCTAAATATCTCATTGTTCTCAGGGAAATCTGCCATACAAAAGAGTAAACACTATATGTTTAATCAATTTCATAATGTGATTTTTTTTAATTTAAATTTTATATTTAGTTTTTAAACATTGTTCAACTTTGAATCTCACTGGACAAAGAGTTTGAACAAATTACATTCATATGCATAACTGAAAATTTACTTACGCTCTTCTTTTGTGGATTACAATAAAGATATGATATAATGATAGTTATATCAAGGCAACAGGGCTTACCTGATCATTGTTTGTACTGTATTTAGGGCTGATATATGCAAAACATGTTTTTTCATGAGTAATGCTCACTTTTAGTCTTACACCGCCCAACATTGTAATTAAACACTGATGATAATTAAAAAAGTCTAAATATTGGAGCACTATCACAAGAAATTTAATGCAAATTAAACAATAATTTCATTATTTTTTCCATTGTTATCTGTTTATCACGATTTACGTCATAAATTCGCTAAGTTGAGAATACGACAGCAGTTTTGATTTATAAAGTACGTGAGCGAGATACTGCTATAAATAAAAATAAGAGAAAGAACATCTCTATTTCGCTCAGCGTTAAAGCTTTAAAATAAATGTAGGGTAATAAACGTCTAGCATCAGTACGTTTCAATTTACGTACATACATTCAACACATCATCAAAAATTATATGCGAACTGGATTTTACTTCCTTGGTGATTGTATTTTCAGGTAAGTCCAAAATAAAATTCGTGCATCTCTTTTGTGGTTTACAAATTTTACATTAATATTTTCGGGAAGTCTATAAAGTTCAAACAACGTAGAAAGAAATGTAACAACGCCGTAATGCTATTGGCCGTTTCAGGAGCCAATAGAAATTTAGTGCAACGGTTTTTGAAGACAGTTCATCATTCCGGTGTTGAGTTGAATTTCGTTAATTTTTGTGCAATTTTACAACAGAAAATAACTATCGGGACGTGCAACTAGCAAATTAATTACAAAATCAATCAAAACGGCCGCTGCCGTCTAGAAAATGTGAGTATTCACTGATCTTTGAAAAGCGTTTGACGCTGTCTGACTAGTTCCGATGTTCGCTTGTTTTGCCTCCATTTTTGGTCGTTAGACGGGACGATTTTGAAACGCTTGTTTACATTAATTTCGTTATTTCGTGTTGATAAATAATATAAACCGTGCGAGTTGGTGTAATAAATTCCACGTTAGTCGCAGTGCACGTGATATCTGGTATTGATTTCAGTGATTGATAATGGCGCCAACACGGTTTGCGTCTAAGCCGATTGGCGTTAATGAGAACCTGAATGGTATTTTGAGTCATGGGATTACGACGAGGAGTAAGCAACTAGCTTCTCTGAAAACACACAAGGACGGCCTAAAGGTGCCGCACAAGAGGAAAGCCGATAGTCCGTTGAAGGATGTCACAGCGAAGCGGGCGGCGTTTGGGGACATCACAAATGCCTTCAACAAGACCACCGCCGTCCCCGACAACGACAAGGCCATGGCAGTCAAGAAGGTCACAGTGGAAACCAAAATGCTCCCAACAGTAAAGGTTAAAACCTAATTTTTTGTCATAATAAATTTGGAGGGTACACCTCCATTGTTTTTCCTTGACTCTTGTCGCTATTGATATAATTTTCTTTAACAATATCCTATTTCAATTCCAAATGCTTAAACATTCAGCACAAAAAAATATATAGTTTTCTAAGGTTAATGAACTTCCAATTTTGTTGACCTAACATTATATTAAAATTACGTCTAATGTTCCCAAGGGATTTAACTTTGGGATAAAATACCATTTTAGAGTTAAATGTTCCTTGATATCTGGTCAGGGCAATTTTATTTTAATGACCATCATCAATGGGTAGGTTAATTTAATTTTGACCTCAGTGGCCTAATGTTTTGAAGTGCTGGGATGAGGATGTCCCTGGTTTGATTCCCTTAGGACAAATTTGGGAAAATAAACTTATAATTTATTTCTCATCTGGGTGTTCTGAGCTTTTTTTTAATGATACAAGTGACGGGACGAACAAGTCGCGCCCCTGCTGGTAAGCGACAAGCCTGTCCATAACAATTGCAGTACCACCTAGAACTTTTAATCTCAAAGATCTGAGGAATGCCACTGCACCCGACACCCTGAGACATAAGTTGATAAGTCCCGTGCATGCTATTTCACCAGCACCTTACCCTTTAAAACTGGAATCCAGTAATGCTCAACATTACTACTTGGCAGCAGAAATAGGTAAGGTGGCAGTACTTTCCTGGACAAACTCTTTCACAAGGAGCTTTACAGTTATTGATTTTTCCCATCGCCTCTAGGGGTCGCACGACAGGGCGCGACTTGAGCGAGAGCGACATAAAGCGCGACATCCTTGCATACAGATCGCGCGCTGTTTGTCGCCCTCGCGCAAGTCGCGTCCCGTCGTGTCAGCCCTACAGGGCGCAACTTGCGCGAGAGCGACATAATGGATTGGCGTAAAGTGCAATTTACTGCTATTGTGGCATAGAGGTCTCGCACTTTATGTACATGCTAGACCACCATTTTTTGTATAGGCTTTAAAAAGTAGGTGCTGCACTGCTAGGCACGGACCTCCCACCCCTCTGTTCTGTGCCACGGTGGTCCAGTCTTTTAAGTGAACACTAGCTTGCCTCTCCAATGATGCTCTGGTCTGCCGCATTGTCGTTTTCTGTCTTTGGGGATCCATTGGGGATAGAGCTACTGGTATTCATAATATAAAGAATTCTTTAGTTCGCAACCAGGCAATTGATGTGGTACATATATTATTAACTTATCAATTGTAACTATTACAAAAATTTCTGAATATGTCTGTTTTCTAAATCATTCACCAACACTAATAATAAACACACAAGATAACATTTTTTTTTCACCTCAATGTTTGTGCTAGCTAGCTACCTGATAGTTCTACCTGGAAGGGTCTTTGAAGCTTTAAATAACAATAGTAACCTTTATTTGTTTTTCAATCTAGCTTACATTGTTGACTGTGAACCATGATTGTATTTTCTAAGTTATCTGTGTTTATATTAATCAAGTATGATGTGCTAATATTATATATATTTTCTATTTGTTTTAAGAAATAAACAAGTCAAGGAGGATACAAACTTGGCACTTGATTAATTGATTAAAAAAACTATTCATTTAATTTAGAGAAAATAAAACCTAATACATTAATCTGGTAGCTGTAAAGGTAGCTGGCTGACTGAAGAAAAGCTTTCATAAATTTCTCCCAGATGGCGCTACGGCAAATAATTCGAAAACCAAAAACAAAGATCTGCAACAAGCATATAGAAACATTCATGTTCCGTTAGTTTGTTCCGTGGGTTAGTTAGCATGGCGTTTGACACAGTTTGCTAGAAGACATTGGATTGTATCCAGCCAGATCAAAGGAATTTTTTCTTAATGTTCGATCTTTGTATTAATAATTATAACAAACTTGTGGAGTAATTTCACAAAAATGATTGAATATCATGGTGGTCAAACAATGTGACATTCAAAAAACTTAAAAATTAAATACACGCTTTGCAGAAGTATCAACTTTAAATTTAACAAATTAAATTATGAACCTATTTGTACAGATTGCTTTAGTTTCGTATTCGTTTTTGTATTCGTTTTTTATAAATATTGGTAGGGAAAAAGTAAAACTTGAGGGTTGATCATGAATAGAAATTATTGCTTTCAAAATATTAGACATATGTATACTAAATAGGGTAATTTCTTAAATACTAACAAATTCGCAGAACAGTATTGCTAACATGATAAACAACAATTTTAATTCCATGACTTTTAATAATTAATCACATTGTACTTTCATACAAAAATAAAAACATTTAAATAGATTGATTTTAATTTGGTGTAATGTAATTCGGGATTGTTGTCGGGGCGAACTCTTGTACTTTTGAACTTACCACCTAATACAGTACTGAGAAGTGTTAGATAGTACAATCTAAACTAAAAAAAAATATTTTTGGTAAATTTATTTTACGTTCTATAAAAGTGATGGACAAAAATTTATGATTTTAGTAATGTAATCCTGCGAGGTTAGTGTTTTACAAATAACCCTGTGTTAATAAACCATTTTTTGTTGTTTTAATCTAGACTGGGGCAGCTGTTCTGCAGTTCTAGTGATTTATATTGGAAGTTGAAGTGATTGTTAGCTATACATATATAATTGTTTGCATTGTAGACTAAAATGAGCCTCTGAAGACCTTAAAGTAGATTTCAATGTGTCTAATGTTGAGGAAGTTCAATAGACTATACCAGTACAATCATTTCAATTTCCAAACTTTGTTGTTCTCTCTACACATTAAATTTTTCAGAGCATCAAACCACAGACCACAACTCTAAATGGCAAAACATCAAGAACAAAGACATTGCACCGGGTGGCCACCAATGCCATAGAAACTGTCCAAAAGCACTTTGCAAAGGATCCACCCAAACCAATATCAACTAGAGCTCAAAATGGCATACTCAAGAATATTGAACGAAAGTCTTTTGCTAAAGAAAATCAAAATCAAAGCCAGACATCTGCTAATTCTTCAAAATCTGGAAGAAGTGATGTTTCTGGAGAACCTTCACTGTATATGACTGCTTTGGAGAACATGTTAGTATTTTCTCGACTTTTTTTCTTATTTCATTTGTAGATGCTTTGGCTGCTCATTTTTGGAGAAAAATAATGTATGATGCTTAGAATAATAACGCATAGAAACCTAGTCCGCACACGCTAAGTGAGACAAATAGAAGCGCGCCAAAAGGGCCTACACGAGCGGGCGGGCCTTCAGTGGTCAAGGTCAACGTCAACTTGCACCGCGAACAGATCAAGAATTTTAGCTAAAAATGACGAAATGTGCGGTAAATGAGTGTAAAAATACGTCAGACAAACATAAAATAGATACTAACTTCATATTCCACAAGGAAGTAACGCGTTTCAACTTGTATTTTTATTTTATATAAATGTTCACTAAAACCGAAAATTAACCTACTACTAAGACTAGCCTACATGAATTTGATTTTTGCCTCACTTGTGACAGTTCGTTTGATATGAAACTATCATTCTATGCGTTATTATTCTAAGGTACGATGGAATATGTGGAACACAAATTCTTTTTGTGTCAAGTTAATAACGCGTCGTGACTTTCCGCATACATGAAACCGCTCAACGCGCCTTGAAAAGCGTAGAATGTAACTGAAAACGATTAGTGCCATTTCCCACTAAGCGCTGACAGCACGCGACTCTGTTTTACTTCATAGTCGCGTCCGCGTCAATTGGTATGGTATAATGACTTGTTTGAATAAATATTAGTCTCGCGCTTTGAACGTGTTTTAAACTATAGGTGTAATGATGCTGGTTTGATTCCCTTAGGACAAATTTGGGAAAATAAACTTATAGTTTATTTCTCATGTGGGTTTTCCAATCTTTTTTTTGTAATGATACAAGTGACGGGACGAACAAGTCGCGCACCTGCTGGTAAGCGACAAGCTTGTGCATAACAATTGCAGTACCACCCATAACTGTTAATCACAAAGATCTGAGGAATGCCACTGCGCCCGACACCCTGAGACATAAGTTGACAAAGTCCCATGTGCCTGCTATTTCACCAGCACCCTTTACCCTTTAAAACCGGAACGCAGTAATGCCCAACATTACTGCTTGGCGGCAGAAATAGGTGGCAGTACTTCCTTGGACGAAACTCGTTCAGAAGGAGCTCTACTGCTACTATTCCGTTTTGCGGCGATGTAAAGTGAGCCTACGGGATCACGATCACTATTAAGTTCTAGCCAATAAAGAGGGTCTTACGTCCACTTGCACTAAACTTAAATATATCTTAAACCAATGCTTGCAATGCAAAAGACACTCTTAATACATTGTGTTAGAGTACCTTATGAATTGTTCAGTGCAAGTGGACATTAGTCCAGTTGAATAACATCTGATTTGAACCTTACATTCCAGTAGCCCAAATGACGCGACAAAAGAAGATTACAAGAAAATAAGTGAGAAGTTGGACAAAGTGAACCTTGATGACTCTGCAAACAGATCCCTTGACAAAGAAACTGAGGTGCCACACCAGTGCCCTGCGGGAGTCGTCGACTTTGACAAGGAACACTGGACAGATCCACTTCAAGTTTCCAATTATGCTATGGACATTTTCAACTATTTAAAGGGTAGAGAAGTAAGTACACCAAAAATAAAAAAGGATCTACCACCAAGGGCCACTAGGACAGACTGACTACTACTAAAGATAAATTTGTCTTCTCAATGGTATTCTTCATTGCTGTGAAGGTTGTGACCCTGAAAGGTTTTCGAGACTTTATGGACTATTTCTTTCCTTCTAGTTCTGTTTTCGGCTTCTCTTAGAGCAGTTGCTATTAAGTGGCCAGTGAGGGCTCACTTGGTCACTCCATCGGCTAGATGATCGATCGCGGAATTTTCTTTTTTCCATCTTACTCTCCACAACCAGTTTATCAAGCGATGGATTACCATCTTAAGGATTCTTTGCGTGCAAGAAACGGCGATCAATACCTCTACCACTTTGCTTGTTTTTTTTTTTCAAGCTATGGCGTGTACCTAAGAGCTTGTTCATATTTTTATTATAAACAAGGGTTTTAACCAAAATACGGTCAACAAACAAGGATTAGCTAACAATATCAGCTAGTAAACTGTTTCGGTGAAAAGGCTTCAACATTGCTTATTATAGTGTATGATTTCCGTGTTCCAAACAGCGGATCAAATCATCTTTTTATAAGTGACGCGAGCGATAAATCCATAGGATGCGTCGCGCCATCGCCCGCAAGACACGCGTTACACAATTGACGTACATTATGCTATGATTACAAAATTCTTTACAATTCCGTTCCGCGGTAATGTAAATCGAGCCTAATTGATATTGAAAATATAATTGACATTTATTACTGAGTATTATATGAATGACTTTCAAGTGGTATTTACGGTGGTAATGGTGGATATCGTATCATTGTACTTTATTTATAGTCTCCATTATAGGTTCTCTTTTTCCTTCATTAATAAATATTTTGTATTGAAAACATTGATCTGAAAAGTCCACATCCACAATCATCATTTCGACACAGCAATCAACACTAGGCAAACTCGAATTTGTCAGTTTGCGTATTTAATGCCAAATTATTCAGCTAATTAAATTCAATATGTTACAATTGCGAAAACCTAAGAACTTGATATCATTAACAAATGTTTGAAAATCACAAAAAGTTACCGCAACTTTTATTGCAATTATTAAGTTAGCGCAGCGTTGTTGCTGATCAAAATTAACTCATGAATCTTTAAAGTTTAATTACTTTGGTAGTTGATATATTTAATTTTTATATTGTAGCGACTATTCGCGATTGACGACTATCTCCAACGTATGAATAATATCACATCTTGGATGAGAGCACTTCTAGTAGACTGGATGGTGGAGGTCCAGGAGAGTTTTGAACTGAATCATGAAACCCTCTACCTAGCTGTGAAGTTAGTGGATCTGTTCCTGACAAGGTCATCAAAGACACAACCTGAGGATCAGTATTTGACGAAAGAGGAATTGCAGCTGCTTGGAGCTTCGGCGCTTTTTATTTCTGCTAAGTTTGACGTAAGTTATATCTATACCGTTTACGATGATATATATGCAATGCAGACAGATTTGACAACCTCCGTTGTCATGGTGTCGCTGAGGTCCCTGCCATTTAGAAAACTTCTATATTGTCTCGGGTCTGGGTGTATAACCGTGGTTGTTTCCTATTTCCACAACACAAGTACTTTAGTTATTTATTTGGGTTCAGAGCGACTTATGTGATATTGTCTAATATTTATTAGTTATTTATTCTGAACAAGTCAATGATGGCGCGTCCAAGTGTTTTGTATTATATAAATAATGTACTCAAAGCTGGCGTTAGTACAATAACAGCGCTCGCTAGTATGATCTCTCAATTTGTCATATGATAAAAAAAAAATCTGATTGCAATATAGACAAAATCATTAACCGTGAATAACGTCAAATTGATTTGAATTGATAAACGCCTGTTTTTTATTTATTTAGTTTAGACATACAATATAATAAAACACTATTTCACTTCTCATGCCTTTAAAGTTCGTATTTATGCACATACATATTTATGGGTGTAGGCTGCATAAAATAGGATATTATGCTCTAGTGCATAAAATAAAAAAAGCCATCACATTAAATAGGTCTAATTGTTGTAATTTTACATTCAATTTTAATTAAATAATCGTTTATTTGTAATATTGCTGTTTAATTTCCTTGCAATCGAAGTGAAAAGCAGAGTGTATAACTCGTTCATAAAACCCATTTTACCCTCGGCTTAAGTATCCAATCTCGCTCCAATGCGGCTCGGGTAAAGAGCCGCGTTTATGCACTTGTTGTACAATCTACTATTTGTAATTAATCTACACGAATTGCAATTATCAGCGACGTGTGGCGCAATCTGGTGTCAGGTAACAGGTGTAAGCCGCGGAATCGCTAATATATGGACACCCTTCAGCCAAAATTCTTCCTTCATGAAGGTCGACGATGGTCGATCGGCACCCTCACCACAAACAAATTGAAATTCACAATGTGGCAGGCTCCAGCCGCTCGACACCCAGGGTGTATTTGGCTTTATGTCTGATGAACTTAAAATTATGTTGGTTGAAACAGCCACTACTGATGTGTACATCTTGTAACATCATGACCCTTAGCTGTATTATTATTTTCTTCAGGAGCGGATTCCTCCACTGGCCGACGACTTTCTGTACATCTGCGACGGCGCGTACTCGCTCAGCCAACTGCTCAAGATGGAGATAACCATCTTACGTGTCATTGACTTCGATCTCGGTATTCCACTATCCTACCGCTTTCTAAGGCGGTATGCCAGAGTGAGTCTGTAGTTTTCTTTCCTCTATTTTTGTAAAAGTGGCTTGATACATTGTAAAGCATTTCAACGGGTTTATTACATTTTTATAAATCATAATCCTAAATCGTCAGACAGTCAGGGGATTGGGTGTAAATATTGTAATTTCGAGTTCAACGGTATATTTTTAGTAGCAGTAGAACTTCTTGTGAAAGAGTTCGTCGAGGGAAGCACGGCCACCTTACCTATTTCTGCCGCCAAGCAGTAATGTGAGTATTACTGCGTTCCGGTTTAGAAGGGTAAGGGTGCTGGTGAAATTATAAGCACATGGGATTTGTCACATTATCTCTCAGGGTATAGGTGGCGGAATAGCTGCAGTACTGCCACTTCACCTATTTCTGCCGCAAAGCAGTAATGTGAGCATTACTGCGTTCCGGTTTTGGAGGCTAAGGGTGTTACAGGCACGTGGGGTTTGTCAACTTATGTAGGGTGACGGGCGCTGTGGCAGTGCCCATAAGATCTTTTCGATTTAAAGCTCTGAATGGCACTACAACTGTTATGAATAGGCATGCCGCTTACCACCAGGCGCACGACTTGTTCGTTCCGTCACGTGGTATTATATATTTAAATAAATAATGGTAATAAAACATGATAAAAACGTATGATTTTTTTTGACAGTGCGCACGAGTCTCCATGCCAACATTAACTCTAGCACGGTTCGTGCTAGAACAAGGTCTCCTAGAATATGGTCTCCTAGGCTATTCTGACAGCAAGATGGCCGCCGCCGCTCTATACCTCGCGCTTAGAATGAAGTCACTTGGAGGATGGACTTCAACACTGCAGTATTACACAGGTACTTGCCCTAGATACTACAAAAGTTGTTTCTAAATTAATGTCACCTGGTATTTGTCACCGATAAAATCAGGACCAGTGCCGTCGTATCACGTATTTTTCTATCGTTAAGTACAAAATATTATTTCCTTAAACCGGGGTTCGAAATGAAAGATATATATTTTTCTTGATAATTATACATGCTAATTCATAGTTTTTTTTTTTTTACTGAAAATGACAGTAAATAAACACGAAGAAAAATCTGTGGGAATATGATTTGGATTTCTTTTTTTTTTTTTTTGAGATTGACATTTGACTCGTTTGGACACTTGAACAACAAGGATAAGGTATATTTATCAAGATAAATATCACTTCGAACCCTGATTTAATGTCTTCGGGATTTCTTTATGCCAATATCTCATTCTTTATGCCAATAATAATCTTTCACGTTCATTTAATAATCCAAGATAATACTTAAAAAAAAGAATTGTCAACTTGTAATTTTCAACTAATCTTTTTTTGTTCAATGCCTAATCCTGCTAAATTGGTTTATGAACTTAACCATTCATTCCCAAGTTTTCTTTTCTGTTATGCATATTTTAAAAACACGTCTGCCCTTGAAAATTACAATAATCGGAAACAGTCAGCTAAGATGCTATTGTCCTTTACTGTCGCAAAAGGCGTGATACTAAGTATAATAAGCATTACAAAAATATTTGTATGAAGTAATTGTGGACATAAACATTTACTACAGAAAGGTAAAACAACTGGCAATTGTGTGGACACAACAATTTCTGGTTCCAGATTAGGTATTTTCACACAACACCCAATGAAGTTTGAATGGGCGTTTATAAAATTAAGAAAACGAAGTATGCATTCTTACTTGCTTTAATTGCACTTAGTTACTTACTCTTGCACTTCAGTAGCAGTAGAGCTCCATGTGAAAGAGTTCGTCCAGGGAAGTACTGCCACTATGCCTATTTCTGCCTCTAGGCAGTAATGTCAGTTTTACTGTTTTCCGGTTTTGAAGGGTAAGGGTGCTGGTGAAATTACAGGCACATGGGACTTGTCAACTTATGTCTCAGCGTGACGGGCGCAGTGACATTGCTCGACAGATATTTGCGATATAAAGCTCTGAGTGGCACTGCAACTGTTATGGACAGGCGTGTACCTTACTATCAGGCGCACGACTGGTTCGTCCCGTCACTTGATGTTATTAAAAAAACTATTATGTATGTAAAAACTTTATTGAATTACAAAATAATTTAGGACAGTTAGCAATGAAATAACTTTTAAGTGTACAAAGGCGATCTTATCCCATAAATGGATTTCTTCTCTCGTAACCCTTGAACAACTGAGAGGATAGTTGACGCCTGGGTTGGCAATGTTGCATAAAAATAACAGTTGTATGTTAAATACTCAACAATCGTACAGATAAATTATTTATCATTTCGGATGTTGTGTTTATATTATATCGCACCTTTAGAATGAAAGTAACCTAATTTAAAAAAATAAGAAAATGAGTTTATACCGCAAAACGACTACTTACCCGTAAATCTCTAGTCTAAGTTTCCTTTATTAAAACGTTCCGATATTAATAAAATAATTATTATTCGGCATGGGCTAATTCACTAAATTTGTAACACGATATTCTACAATAAGTAATAATATGCCCGAGAACCACATAAACTGGCCTCAAACTAGAGAATGCCCAGCACTATGAGTACTTCGGCATGAAATACACATTTGGGCACTACCCACAACCTGTTTAAAATTGATCTTACAGGGTATCAAACCCGAGACCTCCTCATCCAGCGCTCGCAGTGGGCCATCGAGACTTTCGTTATGTTTTTCATTCTTTTGAATTTTTTTAATATACGACAGTTAGAGATTGTTTTATGTTCTCTACATTGATCTATCATATTAGTAAATTTGTAAAATAAAATTATCCCAATAGGTGCTTTCATATAACCTGCTGTTAAAATAATTTGGTATTTTATAGACGAATATTAGACCCTTGTAATCCCAGTTCATAAAAAACAAACATCAATTTTATTTAAGTAATAATAACATATCACGTTTTAATTTTTAGGTTACGCGCTGAAGGATTTCCTACCTATCGCTCTAGCGCAAAACGCAGCGTTGCACAAGAAGCCAAAATCAGCTATCAGCACTGTGAGGAACAAATATTCGCATACGATATTCTTCGAAGTGGCCAAAGTACCTCTGATTGAGGACTCGGCTCTCTCCAGCTGAGGTTCGTCTACGTTTGGAAGCGTTGCATCATCACGTCTTCACTAAATGGCATATAATGTAAGAAATACAAATTGTCATTCCATATATTATAATGTCATTTACTAGGGCACTATGCTATGTAGCTTAATTCTGTGTTTCTGATATGTGCACCGATTTTTTTGGCCGGTCACTGTTAAAAAAGACTCGCAGCAATGGAAATTGTTTGATAAACTTTTGTGGTCATTGCATAAGGTGTCACAAAAATCACGGCTTTGTAAATTTTGCAAAATCATCAACCTTTCTTTTGATTCGTAGCCCGTATTAATAAACAGCTTAGAAGTTTATTAACTTTATAGTAAATTTAATTATCTTGATTTAATCAGAACAAAATATCTTGGATAATATCATCGCAAGTAGCTAAGACTGCTCTTGTTTTGAGTTGTGAGTAATGTTCACTTATGCTCGTAAGCCGTAATTTTGTAATGATGCGTAATCAAATCACCTGTTAATTAAAATGTTTGATGAATTTATTAATATGGGTCGCAGTCAGTTTTTCGTAAATGTAGCATTTTACGAATGTTAATAGATCTAGCTGACAGACCAAAATTTTAAGTTGGAAATTTTGGTCTGGCTTAATTCAGGTTAAACGATTGTATCGCATCAAGATCGAGATGCATAAAACATTAGTTAAGAAATAAATACCGTAGTATATGAATATGGTAATACAAATTCGACATTAATGATAGTGTAAAGAATAAATTAAGATTACGTTTTTTACGAAAGAAACGTAAATCTTGAGTGCAAGGAGCCACAGTTGGCTTGCGCTAAGTACGATAGACTGGTGTCGAAAGTCGTGGAATTCGATTGTAAGTATAGATAAATACTTGGACAAACTTAGTTGGTGCTTTTGATTTAAATTGTCTTATAGATTCAGGCGTTACTTCGCTGAAAACCGTGTTAAATAAATTGGAAGTAAATTAATTTGCTACTCCACTTACCCAGTCACGGTTAAGTCGTGCAAAATAACTGCGCCCGTGTTGAATATTTTTTCATGCAATTGCTTTCGCTATGCTTCAATACAGCGCCTGTATAGAAAGCAGGAAGTACTTCAATATCTGAGGTGTACCAAATCTGTTCGTTGATATTTTTGTGTACCGGGATTGGTATATCATTCATTCTTCGATATCTTAATGTGCTATGATCACGAATATGTTTCGTGGATATTTTTGTATACCGAGATGGGTATATAATTTCTTCTATATCTTGTATTTATGAGGTTAGCAAAATTCGAATACCAGAGTTGTCTACAAACGTGACCTAACCCTGCTTCATTAAAGTAAGTGTATAAAGTGGATAATTAATTTTAAAGTATTTAGTTGACCTTACGTTTGTATTATTAATTCCAAGGCTTTCGACCTTTGATTATAAGTTCGTCATAGTGTAATACTAGTACACCTAACAAAACTACACTGCCAAATTAGAGCTTAGGTAGTGAAATTAGACGAATTAGTATTGTTAACACCATACCTTTGAATGCGGCATTATTGCAAAGGCAGTTTATTGCAAACTTTATTTAGAACTTTATGAAGGAAAGACTGAAACTTTCTTTATTTTTTAAAATCTTGTTATGTGCCACGGAAATTTATGGCATTTGAATTGTACCACCGATTTTCGACGAAGATAATAACGCCTCTGATGTTGTAGGAGATAAACGTAGACCTAGTGAAACTATAAGTTTCCTAAGTAACAGTTTGAATAATGAAACCAAAATTGTACCGCCGCATTTAACTTTCAATAGTAACAAACCAAATATTTATACCGAAACTTACATTCCAATATTGTTTTCCCTGCTCACCGCCTTTTTTTTTTGTATAATATACTGTCTTCCTCTAGAAAACTTTAAATATAAATCGGCTATTGTAAACTTGTAAGAATTTGCTGTCAAGACGCCTAAATACTTAGTTTTGATAGTAAATTATTACATTAAAATTATAAGTGATTTTGCTGTTGTTAAAAACGCTTTCGGCGTATTTGAGGCAATTATACGCAAGAATTGACTAATAAATCCTTAGGATTTAAACAATAAGTAATCTTGGACTCAAAACGATTGTGAATCAACTCGCGCCGGATATGAACAGTTTTTATACATAGTATGTATTGTTAGCATATACTTGGCAAGCTTTGCTAATACTCTTTTAATTATAATTATTAATGGATTTTGTAGCATTTTAATAATTAATTTACATAGTAATTATTGTGAGATTATTCGCATCATTGTCTTATGTTTTGTAATTTATCACATTTTAAAGAGTACAAAATATTGGAATGTTATAATAATGTTGTTCGCTAATGGTAAGTTTTAGATTAATTTCACTTTTAAATGATTTTTTTTGCTTGGATATCATTTGTCGTAATATTATACAAGGTTTCATGTAAAACTCTGACGTGTAAATAAAAGTGATTTTGGTTTGGTACAACCTGATGTTTCAATTTTCTGTGGCAAGGTGCTGCTATAAGACCTGTTCGGCGCATCAATGTACACTCGCGTTGTACTTGCACACATTTGCATAATCTTTCGGTGCACTGACGTTGCATAGTGCGAGTCGGGTTTTTCCTGTCCTCCGATTGGTAGAAGCGAGAATATTTTTCCCATGCCTCCGATTGAACATCATATAATCGTTGTACAGTCTAGTGGAAAATAAAACTATATTTTGTTCAATATTATATTAAATTCTTTTAGTATAAAATAAACTTCAATTACTATACTAACTGAAGTACAATAAGACGAAAAAAAAACATTGATAGTACTAATCAAACTGCGAAGGACTACAGTTAAAAGATAGATTTATAAATGTTATGCTAGTAAATACCATTACTATATTAGTAAAAGTAGAGCTCCTTGTGAAAAAATTCGCCCACGGAAGCACTGCTTCCAAGCAGTAACGTGAGCATTACTGCGTTCCGGTTTGGAAGGGTAAGGGTGCTGGTGAAATTACATGCACATGGATGGGACTTATCAGCTTATGTCTCAGGGTGACGGGCCCAATGGCGGTGTCGTTAAGATCTTTGCGATTTAAGACTCGAGTGGCACTGTTATGGATAAGCGTGTCCCTTACAATCAGGCGCACGACTTGTTCGTCCCGATTCATGGTATTCTATAAACAACTTAAAAAATATAAATCATATTCCCGCTCCTACTAATCAGAGGACAATGTACTATTTTATTATACGAGGGTCACACTGAAAGTTCTTAGAATGACAAAAACAAAGCAAACCAGCTAGTTAATATTTTTATTATTTTTCTTCAAAATAGTGTCCATTGACATCAACACTTCGCTGCATTCGATGGACCCACAGGGAAGCATTTTGCCTACTCTTCCTTTCTCTTCTATGGCCTCTTCAAATGCAGCCACTGCTTCCTCCGTGAATCGCTTTCCCCGGAGATTTTCCTTTATTTTCGGAGGTCCGGACTGTATGGCGGATGACGTAGTATTTCTACACCTGACGTCGCCAAATAATCAGTTGTTCGTTGGGCGGTGTGTGCGGAAGCGTTGTCATGATGAAGCAGGATCCTACTGCGAGGTCGTTTCTCCCGAACTTTTTCCAACACTAGTCGCAAGCAATTGTTGGCAACCATTTCCGTCCGAAAAATGAGGCTACCATCTTCTTTCCCACGCTTCGACCTCGCTTTACTTTTATAGACAATTCTTCTAAAGGAAACACTCACTGAGCAGACTGTCGTTTAGTTTCTGGATCGTAACAGTAATTCCAGCTTTCGTCACCCGTGACTATATCGAATACAGCATTTCAGTGGCCTACGTCTAATTATTGTAACATATCACGACGGAATTTTTATACTTCGGTCAAATAAAAATCTAGCCGCTAAATGTTCATGAAGGATTTTGTGCACTTAACTCATACCAATGCCCAAACTACAGAATTCAGCCACCGCAGTTGAAGGCAGTCTCTCACGCAGGGCATCAGAAACAGTAGTGCGACCACGTTTAAACTCATTGAACCAGTTATAAACAGTGGCACGGGATGGAGCATCATCATGAAAGGCCAACCGAAGTCTGTCATAACTTTCTTGTTGACTTAAATCACAACAAAAGTCGTAGAAAATCATTGCACTAAAATTTTCTCGAGTTAAATTCATCTTGACGTGAAACAAACAATTTTCAACTTGTTCGCCAATTTGTAAGAATAAATGAAATATACTCGATAAGGATATCGAAGAATACTATTTTTAAAATTCAAATAATTTATTTTACTGTTTCTAAGTAGCCAGTTCTAAAAAACTCAGTGTCGCCCTCGTACATTATTTTTATTGGCTGTACTTTTGGCGAAATATCTAAGAAATTTAAAAAACATTCAATCGGAGGCATGGGAAAAATGTGCCCGCTCCTCCTACCGATCGGGGGACGGAAAACCCACGCAGGTCTATGCGTCATTCTTTGTAGATTTTTTTATAACGCACACACTCAACATAACCCACACTAGGGAAACCCTGTGTCGCAGGTGCCATGGACACATCATGTCTCCCCGCCCGGAATCAAAACTGGGACCTCTGCGTGGCAGTCTGATAACCGTTCAGCCACCGAGGCAGAAGCGTTAGCTCAAGATTTGCTCAGTATTTAAAAAATAGCATCAAATAAACGTGTTTATTGTTGTCTCTATGGTTATTTGCACAAGAGTACCTCAACAATAGAATTGTTCAGCATTTCATAATCATACTGCCATAATCGAGATGCCTCTCAAATATTATTAATATGATTAATACGTAAATACTGCATTTAACAAAGGTTATTTCAATATTAAAGGAAGCACCTTTAAAAATTATATATACAACCTACACGTTGTAAGCATAATTAAAAAAAAATTTCAACTAAAATAATGTGACAACCATACGCTCCGAGGCGTGCCGAACAGGCGGGAGTTGGTCTACTTGTTATACTCGTACAATAATAATTATTATTGTTGTACATACGTACATCCGGTGTGTGCTAAATGGCATTATAACGAAATACATAGGTGTAAACACAACTATGATGCGGTGTTACTAACACCGTGGACCAATAATTCAAGGGATGTACTACGTGAATACCAATGCCGATTACGCGAATGACGATAGTGCGAAGACGGTTGCACGAAAGCTTAAATGCGCGATAGTTCATTTGCGCGAATGGCCAGTTGCGCGATAGTTCATTTGCGCGAAAGTTTGAATGCGTGATAGTTCATTTGCGCGAAAGTTTGAATGCGTGATAGTTTATTTGCGCGAATGACTATAGCACAAAGAGACATTCGACTCCCGTGGCTGCAGGTTGTTGCAATTCTTTGCAATGCAAAGCTTTCATAATAAACTATACGTTTATTTTTGTAAAAGTTTATTAGGGTATTCTTGCAACAATTAATTTAACTTCCAGCTTTCGCAAATCTCTCTTCGTGCTATCATCATTCGCGCAAATGAACTATCGTGCTTTTAAGCTTTCGCGCAACCGTCTTCGCACTATCGGCATTCGCACTCACGTAGTACACCCTAATTCAAGACGACTGATAAGGGCGCATTTATTTGACACGAATTTTATCGCGCTCACGAAGTCGCAGAGCGGAGTCCGTGTTTCCGACGCGCAGCGACCGCGTGCGTCTAACTGTCATGGTAAAATACGCTCTAATTATTTAGCTTTTACGTTTTAACTTAAATGAGCATCCCGGACACGCGGACGAGACTGGCTTGAATTTGGGCTACACAACGACCGCGCGGTTGTATGATTCAGAGGAATTAAATGTCGTTGCCTAGTAAATAGAATTCAGTTTCGCCATTAATGCACATGAAGGCGTGGTAACTGGGCGGGTAGTCAGGTATATAGTACCTATTTGTACACCATATGTCGCGACGAGTACCAAGCTAGTTTTGTAACTATTTGTTTTACATTGATGCAATTTATCAAAGCTATTGTAATTTCTAGTGATAACAAACAAATCAACTAGATGACGCTTATAGCAATTTTTATGGATAGGTACTGCCGGCTATTCCTGCTTAGGATAAGCGCCATCTACCCATATTAGTAAGCGTTAAGTTATAAATTAGTTTGTAACACACAATGCCATATTACATATAAGCATATTTAACAAAGTTCAGACAACAATTAGGTCACGCATGATGAATATATTCTTCTGAATATTTGAATAAGATTACAAAGAAAAAACTGACTACTTGTATTTCATATTAAAGAGGAAGTAATTAATTTTCCGTTTATATCATTGACTTACAATTATATGGACGTCGGGTCCGCGCTAAAAAGTGTCCGCACTTGTAAGGCGCTAAAATCGTATAAAGAGCGCGACACTCCGCTTTAGTCTTCATTTGTTCTACGGACAGCGCGATACTGCGATGACATAATAATTTAAATTTCGAATAGGTTGACTTGGGACATTTTTTTCGTGGTTTTTGTATTAGACCCGTCGTCCATTTATTTTTAAGTCAATGGTTTATATAATATAAACTACGTCCAGGCTATTGATTAGCGCCATCTAGATGTGAGATGGGATTTTGACCTTTTTCAGAATTACGATGTGGTATGGAGATTAGCAATCTTGAGTGATTGGTAACACCCACCAAAACGCTTTTCTCGAAATAAAATTCAATATGTATTCATGTTGTGATTTAATCACACATTGAAAAACAAAATGGTATTGAAGCCGCACGGCTTTCTGACTAATCATCATACATAGAAAAACTTACAAAACATACCTAAATACAATTTGAAAGGTACACAGTACATAAGAGGGGATAAGACAGAAGTGGGCATGAATTGATTACCTTTTACAACTTATTAACTTATATTAAATAAAAATGCATTCAAATAACTGTTCGTACACAAGGCACTCACACACTTGTGGTGACGATGCTGTTGCATAACCCAGACAGCACCCCAAGTGCGTAATGACCAAAAATGTTGTCATTATACGCGAAGATGGGCACTACAATTTTAATTTTAGCGTTCATACAAAAATAACATTTCACAAACATCGAAACTTACTATCACAATATATATTTGCCTTCTTGCGAATGCAAATGCACCAATCGCAAACATTTTATATTAACAAGTCATTGTATTACAAATATAATTTTGCAGTTCTGAAACAATAAATACAATTTTAACTTGGCGAGATTGAAAAAGGATAAGGAAAATATGCATATTTTTTTAATCGAGATATTTTCTTGCAAATTTTGTTCCTGGACTGCATGTGGAAATTTGCAATCACAAACTTTAAAATCAAACACTTATAATGACGTTCAGTATTTACCTTATTTGGTAACCAGCCATTTATTTCTGAAACCGTCATATAATTTTTGAAAACCAAAAATTGGTACAACAAAGATAATCGTTTAGAATTCAATTCAATGAAATGTGCAGTTTTTATACTGCAAATCTTGTATTACTGATTACAATGTCGAAATAATTGCAAATATCCCATTTTCTAATATAACGTTAAAGCATACTATACAATGTCGATCGAATTCACGGGTTCAACATACAATAAAGAAAATAAATCAATGTGACTTGATGGGAGTTGGCAACTTAGCAGTGACAATCGTCAACAGCGCTGTTGACGATTGTTGACAATATTTATTTGGAAATATTGTAAAAATCAAACACGATTCTAAGATGAACTCAATGTTCGCGCTGGTTAAAACAACAAAACTAAACATTGAAAAAAAAAACATGGATTTATTATAGTAGAATTCACCAAGTCTACGATATCCTACTTTATGGGCATAACTGCTAACTTGCTAACAACACACGTGAAAGAAAGGATATTTTAATCGGAAACATAATCTGTATCCAAGTTGCGACCAAAGCGGAACTCAGACGTGTTTATACAACCAAAGATTACGTTATTTCCAATAAACAGAAAGGATATGGCTGTTTACATTTTTATTCTTCAATCAGTGGAAAATAGACTTTACAGATCTACAAAATGTGTTAGCATGCTTCAATACCGCACCCATAATAAACCAAGGCGAGGCTGCTGGCTAATCAGACCCATCCGGTTGCAGTCTTTAAAAAGATCAAAGGCGCGTGTTAATAAGCCTAAGTCCGGTATTAAATGCGATCTGTTGAGATGCCACTTCTAGAAGCATCTCAAGCTGCCGCCATATTGGATAATACCGGTCATTCTCGGACTAATATTCACTACCTAATTTCCGTGGTTATTTATATTATTTAAATATTAGAGTATATTATCGTGTAATTACTAAATAATATTTCACTATAATACTCGAATTTTAAATAATATTGTACGATAAAAAAATCAAATACTTAAATAATAAATTTTGACACGGAAATTAGGTAGTGAATTCTAATCCGAGAATGACCGATACCATTTCAAGGTACCATACCCTGTAATTAGAAGTCAAAAACGACCTTGAACCGTAACGTAAATGCTGAGAGATCTTTATTAAAAAGCGGAAACATTGACAAATTCCAAATGATCCGTAATCAATGAGCATTCGTATAAAGACTTATGTCCACTTGCACTAAACTTAAGTACGTCATAAAGCAATGCAAAAGATAGTCTTCATACATTGCGTTTAGTGTCTTATTAATTTAAGCGTTGGTTTCTAACTTAAGTTGCCACTTATTAAAGCGTTAAGATCTATCCTGCACTTGAGATAAGACTTATTAATACGGGCCTGAGAATGACGCTACATGCAAACGAGGTTTATTCAACTCAATACGTCATCAGTATGAGTGCGTTGCTGAAACAAGATGATCAAGGTAGCACAACATTAAGGCCATGTATAAACTTGTGTATTGTTTTTGTATCAGATGAGTGACACCCTGTCACAGATCCATGCGAAAATTACAACAAGTATGTACCCAGCATTAGGTGGATTTTTCATTACCCTGCAGATTTTTATTGTTACATTACGAACTAAAGGTTTATTATAAGCGAATGAATCAATTTGGTAGCGGTGGGGTGTCGGTATCATATAATTATGATTTGGATTGAAAAACATTGGTTTTCGAGTCATTATACCATAAAAGATAAAATAATTTCAGAGGCATCGGCACAACATATGTGGCCATTTTACCTATACAGAACAAAAATTGCGTGAATGGCATAATATGCACAGCCAGATATTATTAGACTACAAAGTTGTAATTTTTCAACAAATCTATTCTAGTCCATATTTTAAAATTCGTGGTTATACATTAAACAATTATCAATTACAGGTTTGTTATGTTTAATTCTTCGTCTGATATTTTAGCGACGACTTCACGTTCCAGTGTCGCGGTATGCTAACGAAAAAAGTAGACAAACCTATCGGACTCAATAATAAAGTGACCAAATTCCGAAATGTTACATTTTTGAGAAACTAACAAAATAAATTTAAAAATAATAATGCAAGAAATTAAGCTAATATATTGTGTGCTTAAAAATAAAACCACATAAGAGGCATTTCTTACAAAGAGCCTCTAATTTTTTATTTTATTTTAATAGCTCTGCTGGTAAGTCTTCTTCTTGTTAGCGTGTCGATACTGACGTTTATATTTATGAGGACCAGTACTCCGTAAAAGGTAAAACTCTAATTCTATAGCTTTTTTATTCTTGAGTTTTACCTCCAGAAAAATCCTGATTTTCTTACCATAACTATAAAATGTTGTAGCTTTTGTGGAAAATGTCACGTATGTGGTTTTATCTTTAAGCAGACGATATCGATTTTCACATCAAATAGAGCATAGTCATGTTTGACATCAGTCGCGCACGTAGGTTTTTTAACCTATTTTGTCAATTTTTCAAAAACTACTTTTCGAGGTTCGTCATTTTATTATTTGGGGTCCGATATAAACAGTCAACTGCCACTCGCCTGAAGATTTAAAAACACATTTTTTAATCTTCATAGGCTCGGCTACAGTGGCGGCAAACCTGTAACTATAAAGTGATAATCGTTACTGGTTTAACCACAACGTTAAAAAAAAAATTTCGATTATCAACGTTCCATTTTAACAGGTTGCTATAAATTATCTTGTTAAACATGAAGGAACGTAACTTATAATTTTGACGGAAAACCGTTTATTTACATAGTTCATATTTTATGTCAACGTACCCTTCATGGAAGATTGGCTTAAGTGGAGTTACGCCAAACATGTTTATTGCTCCATTAGGTACAGAAAAATATAACCCACAACCGCTCCAATTCTTGTAACTCTATCGACTAATATTGTAGCTACAGTTACAAGAATCGGAAAGGATTATACTTTTCTGCATCTCTTGGAACAATAAGCATGATTGGCGTAACTCCATTTATGCCATTCTTCCATGAGAGGTGCGTATGATGTAAATAATTAGTTTTTTACACTGATACAAAGATCGATAAAAAATATAAACAAAAAACCTGCTGGATTAGGACCAGCTACTTTTTCGCCAAACTGGGTCTATGGCTTCCCCTCCCTAAGGCCGCTAATTCGGAACGGTCATACGTTCAGCGGGTGGTACAATGTTTGCGTGGCTTGTGTTCGATACATCCAAAACAAGACACAATCTACGCGCAAACCTGAACGCACCACCGTTACGAATTTGTGGCCTTATTCTTAATAAATAATCTTCCTATTGATTTTGGTCGAAATTATAAATTACATTCATTATTGTTGTACTGTTGAATGGTTGTCACCATATTTACTAACGCAAAATCGTGTCCATGCAACATTTCGCACCCTGGTGTATAAGGCCACATCAACATAGTTACAATTTTTCAGAAAGGTTTTAAGATTCTATGAAAGAAAGGTATGTTCCAAATATCTCCACTAAAAAAATCTCACTAGTGGGGTTCCTAAAGTTTGTTCCACAAATCTCCACTAGCGTAGTACTTGCTACGTAGACACTGACAAAATATCGACGCTTTTACATTTTTTAAAAGAAAACGCGCGCTGGATCGATGACAGTAAAAATCAAGCTAAAATGGTGGGGCAGTGGGGACTTTTTTGGTGATTTGTGTTACATACCGAAAGAAATTCGTCTATAACTTTTTATAAAATTTCACATTTTGTTTCATGTAGCTTGTATCACATGTGGCTTTATTATACTAATGGTGCGAATTGCTTCCTTTCGGATCGCTAATACGAAACGCGCATTTTAGCTCTTAAAACATGGACATTAAAGCTTTTTCTAAACGGCTTAATGTGATTCCGCGTCGCTAAGAGTGGCGATTACCTGAGCGCGTAACGGGTAATTGGATAACACGGGATAATTACAATAATCAAAGTAACGAAATCGCGCGTACTATAATTATTAATACGCTTATTTGTTATCTTATTAACTAAAATATGTACAGGCCGGTACATGGCGAGACTAACATTTATATTTACAATAAGTTTGGTGGCTTTGGCTAACGACAGGGCATTCGTTCGCGTTCATTCCTACACTAAATGCATGGATAGGCGTGAATAGTAGTAGTGAATATTAAAAAATCAATATCAAATCTCTTACACCGTTTATTCCCAGTAGTTCCATGTACTTAGTTCCAGGTGGAACTACTGCAGCCCAGAAGTTCCACGTATATGGAACTTGTGGGAATAAATTTTATATTTTTCTCTTAATCTTAGCTTTATAATAAGACCACATCACACGCAATGATATTCTACCGTATAATATCATTTAAAATGCCGAATAAAATATAGAAATGACAGAGTGAAGGGCGGGTAAGTATGATAGTTAATCGATAGATAAATCTGTTTTCGACAATCAAATACCGCGAAATTCAGCCCATCCATGCATATCTACAGATTGTAATTTATAATTCCTCAAGTTCTGAACTTCGCGATTTATTATTACTGTGACAGTAATACTGTTACAAAAGAAAGAGAAGCAAGCTAAGCAAAATCAGCACTGCTAGCACGACAGTGCGCGAAATACGCGAGAGCGACATAGATCTCACGGTTTATGTCGCTCTCGTGCAAATCGCGTCCTGTCATGTAAGTCCTACTGATATACGAATCCATGTATTTTCTCCTACGTTTTTGTTGAAAAGGCTCAATTTACATTGGGGCAGAACGAAATGAAAGCGAATTTTCGTAACGAAATTGTACATAGCATAACGAACTTTATATATCCATCATATAACGTACAAATTAGATACGATTCTCTGGATGACACGCGACCAGGGTCCCAAGTCTGCTAAATTAAAATCATCTCAGTTCTGTGTCGATAGTGTTCGTGGCAGGATTTTGTACGTTGAAAGTAGTGGCTTGTCTACTATTCAACTGCTGTGCTGCATTCGATGGCACGTCAATGACGTAGTCTACTAATATTATATGTACGTGTTTAAATGGAAGACTAAATTGTTGATTAAACGAGATAAAAATGAAGTTACGCATAAGTTTCATGGTAGTTTTAGTAAGACAACGTCCATGCTGCTTTTTGCTTTGCATGCTTTTTGTCCACATCACTCAATGGTTTTTTTTTCTATTCGTTTTTTAAGTATTGTGTTTCTTATGTTTTGTGGAGAAATAAATACCTTTTTATTTTATTTTATTTTAAAAATGACTGTCGTAACCATTGAAATAACAAAGTAAGAAAGTTAAATCTCTCTCCTGTAAAATTTGGTTTTACCAATGTTTTAAACGAGCATTTGCACTGTCCCCGACGAATTGAATGAATGAATACCATCACTGCCATTCCACTGACACTCTATTGAGGGTTCAACTGACATTGCAACTAGATTTTATCAGAATAAGAAATATTATCTTTTTCAATTGCAACTTAATCGCAATGGAGTACACTACAAGTACAATAGAGGACATCAGTTATGCGTCGATAGAGTCAGTGGCAGGATTTTCTAAAAAAAAGGTTATAATATTTAAGTTAAAAAACAAAAATGGTATTTTGACTTACAACAAGTTACGTGTGAGGTATCGACACATTTAATTTGAACAGTAAATTGAGGTTTAAACGCGATATGCATAGTAATTTCTATGGTAGTTTTAGTAAGGCAGCATCGACCGTTAGGAACTGTATGTATGAATTTACCATCACTGTCATTCCATTTATACTCAACTGCCATTGCAACTGGATTTTAACAGATTAGCAAATATTATCATAATGGCAATGTAATCTGAGTAGAGTCTCAGCGGAATTATAATGATCAGTGATTTCAAAAAAAATTAGAATTGGGGCCCTAGTTATTCATAGACCTGCCCCCTAACTGTCTAATTTGAAAGTCAGTGTGAAGTCAGATAAATGATCAAATCTTATATATTTCTGAAACCCATCCTTGAATTAAGAAATCGACTTATCCATTGAACAAAGATCTATGTGTAAAACTGTTTGTTCTCAGGACATATTACATTTCGTTCGTTCTTCTTCGCTGTGGATGTCAGACCGACCGTTGTTCGATTTTATATTTCAGAAACGAAATAAGATATGTAAATTCTCAAAACACCTTTACATAGGCCTTAGTTTGAATAACGAAATTGTTTCGTAACTTACTTATTCTCTTTTCGTTATATAATCACATCCGACTTTGTTCTTCGGATGAATCGAAATTTAAACATAGATAAATTCATTTTGGAAATAAGAAAAAAGAGAACTTCAGAATTATAAATCACAATAATACCTATATTTCGACTTTGATAAATAGGAACAATATCGCCATATGAAAGGTTATATAGCATTGGAATAAACGTTATACCCTATAATGAATAACATATTTATGTCTAACTACCAGAGTTAAGAATAAAGTAACTTGAGACTTTTGTTTATCAACATAAGATGCAATTTGCTTGGAAGTCATTGTAATAATTCAACATACCAAAAATATTAAATTCAGATCAAACAATTTGATTTTTTTTATATTTAATTAAATTGTTTATTATCTCTACTATGTCGACTGAAACACTTTGAATCCAATGTCATGGGATAATTAAAAAAAATTGGGTGTACGTAACGACATACGTTATTAATTTCTAATAGTAAAATTATACTTTATACATATAATAATATTTAAGTACAGTACCCGTGTACTTATCTTTTGGGAACCTTGAGGTAAATTTAGAATTTCATCTTAATTTTCATTGAAGACTACAATCTGAAGATGGTTCACAAATACTTTTTCCGATGTCGCTGCTTAAAAATAGCGGACCCAAATCAAAATACCTATTTTATTTATTTTCTAGGTGTTTATGAAATTAGACACCACACCGTATTTTGCAAATTTCCAACGAACCAAACATTGGCGACAAGAATGGGATCACCGAAAATAGGCGGAACACATTTACCTAAACTTCAAGGAAGTATAGAGTGGATAATATCTAACTCTGGAATACCGGAATTATTCTATAATAATAATGTAACATGTGCCCGAGAACCACTCCAATTGCCTGGTCTCAAACTAGGGAATTCCCTGTACTATAAGTACCAGAGCAACGAACAGAACCAATTTAGAAAAGTTCATTTCCTAAATTGTTCCTACCGAGAATCGAACTCGGGACCTCAGCATCCAGCGTTCACAATGTAAACCGTTAGGCCACATTGCATTTTGTACTACATTATAATGTGTAACCAGCAATTTACTTTGGTAGTGTAGTAGAAGAAAAGATAGATTTTGTAGCCTTTTAATTTTAAACATTCCGGGATTTCACAGGTTCGCATTATTCACTCTATGTGTTTTACTTGAAGTTTAGGCAACTATACTCTACTCATTCCTGTCTTTGGTTGCCCATCCGTATTCAGAAAGCGTTGTTTTTTTTTTTTAATAAGGCACTGAGCTTTTTTAAAATAATCACGTGATAACATTGAGCCGGGATTCAACCATTTTACGCGCCAAATACGCTTCCTTTTTATTAAATCATACCCTAGTTTATTAGGTATTCTGAAGATAGGCCGCTATTCTGGAAAGCCGTCGATATCTCAACTAACTATAGGAATACTAACAGTTGTAGGCGGCAGTGAGGGAGAGTTTCCGTCCTTTTTTGGCAATGGATCACTAGTGTACAGTAGTGATGCAACGGAAGTGTCATAACGGAAACAGATGTCAAAAGTAAGTGTTAGCGGAA
>NW_020653713.1:4481133-4550431 GCF_003589595.1 Hyposmocoma kahamanoa
AATTCAGTCCATATACATTTGTATGTTTGACACAACCTCAAGCAAATTCCATCCAAATTGACGTCACCTCCGTGTTACTATTAGCTAGGACTCGTGGATTTGTGATTTTCCTGTACATCTGGGGAGTCATGTGGTGATTCGTTCATCGGTTGAGCTCGTGGCGACACAGGCCTAAATGTACAATCTAAGGAATCTGAATCTGGTGTGCCTGGCGTGGAAGGCGTTAACCTATCTGATGTGCACATACGTTTGGATAAAGGCGAGTCCATGTCTTCGCATCTTCGTTTGCCGGAGAGGTGGTTCGGTCGACTGACTGGACTGAAACTGGATGCACGTATTATGATTGTGGGTGACACGCTGCGTCGCGTTGTATACGTGGATTTTCTTGTAGGTGACGGTGACACTTGGGAGGGGGAGATCCTGGAATACAGTTTTATAATGTCGTCAACTAATAGAAAAATATATAAAGTGATAATTATTTATTTTCAGACAACATAGTTCATATAAGTTAGTAACATAACACAAGTTATATGTTAGTATTAGGATTAGTACAGTGCGTCTACTTTCTCAATGTCCCCCGACAATCATCGGATTTCCGAATGCACACGAATATCAATTTTCATGCCCATTATTATTAGATTTAAAATCAATAATAATTTGAATTTTGAACAACGTACTTTGTAATGTAATGTAACAGTAGAGCTCCTTGTGAAAGAGTTCGTCCAGGGTAGTACTGCCACGTTACCTATTTCTGCCGCCGAGCAGTAATGTCAGCATTACTGTGTTCCGGTTTTGAAAGCTCAAGGGTGCTGGTGAAATTACAAGCACATGGGACTTGTCAACTTATGTCTCAGGGTGACGGTCGCAGTGGTAGTGCCCCTCAGATCTTTGTGATTTAAAGCTTGTGTGGCACTGCAACTGTTGTGGACAGGCGCGTAGCTCACCATCAGGCGCACGAATCGCCTAACTTGATATCATAAAAAAAACTTTATTGTTGTTTGTTTTGATTTCCGTGTGAACTATATAGAGCTGTCAATCTACTCCCCTATCACGTTTTTGAACTTTTGAAAATAACCATCGTTGTCTTTCTTGAACGTATCGAATTCTTGTAAAAAATACAAGTACACGTTGTAAATTATCTGCCGTGCCTGTAACATTGGCGGCTTTCCTCCCATTGGATATTACATAAAAATGTAAAAAGTAAAAAAAAATGTAAAGTATATAACTCTATATACTTCCAAGTCGACTGAAAGCTTCCGGTCTGTACCAAAGGCAAAGGGCAACCCGACGACCGCCGATACGCGAAGTTTGCCGAGAGACATTGCGAAAATAGAAGCACTGTACAGTACAATCAATCTTCTTCTGACGAATTACATATACATTATAAAATTAATTGCTTATATAGCAAACAGGATGGAACCGCGATGGCGGCGCACTGACTCACACGTAAAACATGCAACTCAGTGAACCTCCGAAACACTGCTGCATCCATCCAGTACGCTATCATCTTCAGGATCTAGTTGCTGCTACCCCTCACTCTTCGTACTATTGATGAGAAGATTTTACGCATGATGGCATAGAAATCGTCCACAGCAGCATCTGCGATCAAGCCAGATGCACTGCAGAAACGGGGGAGCCTCAACAAGGACCTGAAGGTTTTGTTATATTGGACTCGCAAGGCATACGATCCCAGTAAAAAGTTAGCCCATAGAGCACACGTGTAGAAGCTCTGGCAGTAAGCTCTGAAGAGTGTAAGCTTCACTCCGATCCACAGCAAAAAAATTCAACATCATCGACTCATATACGGCTCACTACTGAGGTTAGGTTTAAACCATAGATAAAAAGGTAAGAAATTCCACAGTAGACTGGAGTTAAACAATATGGCACAAAATTATGGTAATCTCTGTGTACATCAACCTACACAGAGTTGTTTGTAACGTATTAACAACCTCACAGGACTATATTACTTAAATCATAAACAACAACTTTTGTTTCATGACTTTTTTACAGAACAACAAACTTACAAAAAAAAAACTTTTAAGTTTTTTCATCACACTTGTTCTATATTGTTTCCATTAGATATATACAAGGAAGTGTGAGGTGTGAGTATATTTTCCTTTATAAAAATTGGTTTGCAGCTATTTCTAGGTCGGGTCTTACAGATTATAGGAATACACTGTTTTTGTATAATGAAAAGGTCTTCTTTTTTGTGTTCAGTGAGCATTCTTCAGTTTTTTATTCTTTAATCCGAAAAAGACAAACACTATCCTTCGGGGAGACCCATGCCTAGCTGTGGTACGCATGATGATGACTAATGACGATGATGAAACAAAAGGCAAACTGTCATGCCATAAAACCAAACAATCTAGTAGCTAGTTGGTTGGTTATAGTTGCTAGTGGATGATTAATTTCTTGGCATATTTTTTGGCTTTAATTATTTATTTATTTATGTATAAAGCATTGACTTCAGAGCCATCAGCTTAATGGTAACAAATAATCAAGAAACGCACAATGTAACATACATAAACTAAAAATCAATTCGTGTAAAAAATGTAACTATTAAAACCCGCCATATTTTTTTTGTTCAAGAGCTTTAATGTTTTTGACTGTTTGTATAAGACGCTTAGTGTTACCTGGGTATCCTAGTGGGTGAATTGGGCAGCCCGGCGAGCGTGAGGTCTTCGCAGGACTGGCCCATTTGCATGGCACTCGTTATTTCCCTTTCGTGGGCCAATTCTCGCGTGTTGCTGACGTCAGCGCACTCCTCTGCCCGCAGTTGATTCACGCGCGGCGTTAGTGGGGGGCCCCAGTTGTTCTACAAGTAAACATGTAAAAGTGTATTTATATTAATAAAGAATAAAATCAAAAATTTAAACAGCTTTACTTTACTTGAACAGTTAAACACCTTTTTAGTCGAGCTCAATAATAATTAATCTGTTTAATTTAGTGTGCACTATCAATTTTGTGGAATTAGTTAGTTTAATATATAACTCAGTATACAATAGTTTTAAACATACAAATAATTCTTAATAGTGTTAAGTGCGGCGTATAATATCAATAACAACCTACAAGTTAATTTTTTTCAAGTTTGTGCGGTTAAGTATTCACGAATACGCAAAAATCGCGGTTGCGCAGTGTACGGAGCCATCATATTGCCGTGAGTATCCGCTTTGTGACGTGAACAACTGCTGAGCCATACTGCGCAGACGAGTCATTAGTGCAGCGAGTACTGGAGTTGCATCTGAGAGGATCGCGAATAACAACAAAATATTAATTGATTTACTTATGCGAAAATGTCTTCTACTAAGGGATTGGAATGTAGTGGTTGCCTAAATATAATTTCGGGAGAATATTTAACTTGTAAAAATTGTCACCAATTGTACGACCTGTTATGTGCCAATATAAATCGGCCAGAATATAGGCAGATGAAAACGGATCCTAAGCGCTCATGGGTGTGTGATGGCTGTCGTAACAAAATGCCTAAATCTAATAAAAATGATACCCCTACCGAAAAAAACCGTTTTCAACGTCCAGAAACTGACGATGCGCATTTGAATGTAACGCTTAGAAACAAGTCTAATCCTCGGAAGACTGATATTGGTCCCGCTAACATAACAAGTGGCGAAGTGCGCTCGGCATTACGGGAGGAACTGAAGCTTATTTTGCCAACACATCTGTCTACCGAATTGGCTCCTGTCAGGCAACAACTTCAGGATCTTCAGGAGTCAGTACAGTTCGTGAGCAATCAATATGAAGATCTAAGCAAATCTTAGGAGACACTCATAATTGAACATAAGGCTATTAAGGAGGAATGTATGAGTTTACGCATCAATACAGCTAGTCTGACTGAAAGGATAAATACAATGGAGCAGTATTCACGCGGCTCCAATTTAGAAATACAAGGTGTACCTGAAAGCAAATAGGAAAAGGTTGTTGATCTGATTAAAAAAATTGCTGAAGAGGTCTCATACACCATCCCCGATTCTGGTATTTTGAACTGTACGAGAGTAGCTAGCATTAACAAAGATGTTAAGCGTCCTCGAGCAATTATTGCCAAAATGTATAGAACACGCTATCGTGATGAATTTCTATCCGCTGTCGCTCGGTACAACAAGTCTCATATTAACAAGAAACTATGCTCATCTCTACTTGGAATATCTGGCGAGAATAGACCGATATTTTTGTCCGAGCATCTCTCTCCTGTCAACAAGGCTCTTCATGCTGCAACAAGGAAAAAAGCAAAAGAACACGATTGCAAGTATGTTTGGGTGCGTAATGGCCGCTCCTTTATGCGTAAGGACGAAAATTCGCGTTTTATTCACGTTAAAAATGAAGACGCTTTGGACTCTTTTAGATGGTAATACTTTCAATTATTGTAAGTCCCGATTGTCATCAGATATATGTTTTTTGTATACTTATATTTTTATGGATAGAGTACACTTGTCATTGTTTTATCAGAATATAAGAGATGTAAAATCTAAAGTAATGGACATATATAATAGTATTCTTTGTAATAATTACGTTGTGATTTGTCTGTGTGAGACCTCTAACGAAGACATATGGGTGTATGGGTATGGGTATATATTTAAAACATAGTTATATCAATATCTGTGTGGTGTATCTTCCGTCGTATATAACTAAAATAGAATTTAGTCTTTTTTTTTTAAATTAGTCATAACAATATTACAAATGCTGGAAATAACCATACTTTAATTTGCCAGAAATGATTGGAACAGTAAAGGTTTTATTTCGACAAATAATCAAAAAGTTGCTGCTTTGCACGATTTCGCTTCAGGGGCAAATATTTTACTTTTTTTTTTGTTAAAAAATTATAACGACAAAATTTTGGATGTCGTATTGAGTACTTTAAGATTGTCTTGTAGTGTTACAGAAGCTCAACTTTAAGCCGTCTTGATAAACATCGTCCTCCACTCGATATTAACATTGCACTGAATAGTGAAGCCATACTCAAGTAAAGAGCAGTATAGAGATTGAATTATCGCAAAACTAATTTTGTAGTTTGCATTTCTGAACTGAATGAAATAAACTGGAACCAATACTGTGATTACGCCTGTAACGAATTTGTCGAAACTGTCTACAACTATCTCATTACAATAATAGAAAGAAACACTCCGAAATCTAAAGTTAATAAGTCCAACCGTCCTGGTTTACAAATGACTTGATTGGTATTCTCAAGGAAAAGGATAAATATCATCGAAAATTTTACAAATTTGGTATACCAAGAGACGAAGATACGTTCTCACTTTTGAGAAGGAGAGCAAAAGCAACTTTAGAAAATGTTTTTACTCTAGAAAAAATCTTAAAACAGGTATAAAAGCATTTTGGAGATACACTATATCTAAAGGAACTACAAATGACATCCCAAAGGTTATGTGTCTCGAGAATGAGTTCGCTAATTATGGAGTAGATATTGCAAATTTGTTCACGAAATACTTTTCTTCCGTATATAGTATGCCTGGATCTTCCAGAGTAAATGCCAGATTTCTTGGAATCAAGTCTAAGGGTTATATTCCAGGACTCTACTCAATGCTCAAGTCAGGATTTGAGCAGACTTGAGTATGATTTCAAGCACTGGAAATACGACCCTAATGGCAAGGACTTGAGTATGATTTTCAGTGCTCACTGCAATAGTCCAGTCCTGACTTGAGTATTGAGTTGAGTTCTGGAATACGACCCATAGTCTGTCTAAAGTAGTCATCTTAGAAAAAGAGGTAGAATCGCATTGAAGACACTAAAAGTAAATAAACTTTCAGGCCTTGACAGCATACCGCCGTCATTTGTTCGTACTTGTGCTCAAGCTTTAATAATTCCCCTTACAATTATTTTTAATAGGAGTCTTTCTCAGGGATGTTTCCGGATCGTTGGAAGGTCGCTAAAGTTACTACTTTGTAATGGGTACTCCATTTGTAAGTCCGGCAATAAAATTGATGTCTAGAATTACAGGGGAGTTTGCATCCTTAATTACTTTAGCAAAGTCTTTGTAGGCTTACTGTATTCATTATTTACTATCATATGAAACACTTGATTAGTCCTAAACAACATGGCTTCGTCGAAAATCGTTCAACATAAGTCTAACCTGTTCACGAACCTCTAACTTGCTCACGTACGTTCATTATGTGGGAATAGCGCTGAACAAGGGTCAACATGTGGATGCACTATACAAAGATATGAAAGATTTGCGAAAGCATTTGACAGGGTAGATCACAAAATAATCTGTCACAAGATGAATCGCCTTGGAATACACGGTAATCTGTTGCGTTGGCTAGAATCTTACTTAATGAACAGAACTCAGCTGGTGACTGTATACGGATATGATTCGATTCCTTTTCAGCCGCTGTCTGGTGTTCCACAGGGTTCTAATCTGGGCCCATTGCTATTCATACTGTTCATTAATGATCTATTGGGATTGATCAGCAGTGAGTGTCTAGCATATGCCGATGATATAAGATTTTTAATAAAATCGTAGGGGCTACAGATTGTTTAGCGCTGCAAGGGGATATTAACGTGCTCTCAAATTGGTGTCGAAATAATAATATGTCCCTTAATGTTAACAAATGTCATCTATTAACATTTACACGTAAAAAAATCCTTTTATGTAAATTGTATGTAAATGTAGTTATGAAAGATCTGGGAGTGTGGATTTATTCCAGTCTCTCTTTTAGACAGCATTATGACTATTAGTGTCAAAGTGCAATAAAATTATGGGTTTTCTAATAAAGTCTGTGCGGCCATTCAGAGATCCATGCACCATTGTTATTTTATATAATGCATTGATTCGAAGTGTATTGGAGTATTGTTCAGTGATTTGGTCTCCGTATGATCGACATAAAAGTAGAATCGAATCTACACAGAAGCGTTTCTTGAGACATTTAGCCACTAAAATGGGTTTAAGACGTAGGCTCACATCATACGAAGATAGGTTAAGGTATTTTAAAATTTATACCTTAGAGAGTAGACGCTCTTCGCGCAGATTTGCCGTGTTATACAAATTGGTCAACACTGTGTGGGATGCTAGTGAATTGTTAGATCGGGTTGGGATTATTGATTGGAAGATACCGCACGCAAAAAAAAGTTTTTTATGTGCCACTTACAACATACAAGGTGTCGTACAATGATCCGTTGTTTTGTATGTGCAGGAATTATAAGAGGGTTAACACGGAGGTAGATATACTCCACCAATCTTTAAAATCATTTCTAGCGTCTAGGAGGTCCCAAAACTAGGTGCGTTCATTTTACTTATTTTTTTGTAGATTTTTAATTTATGACTTGCTCAAACTTTTTTCATTTTATAAACGTACATTTTCATTTTTATAGAATATTTAACTAAATCTGTTTCATTTAAATGTTGTGCACAATTGTCATCTGTTCCAAGCTAAAAAGTGTTGTAGTATTAAATTACTATTAAGTATTGTACATGACAACTGTTATTGTGTCTAAATAAATAAATAAAAATAAAGAAATACTTCCCAGGCAAAAAAAAAATAGCAGTAAGCCCCGGTAACAGCTTTTCGGTTATATGTCAATGTTCTTACGTATAATTACTTTAACACATAGAATTAAAAAAAAAATAACTCCGAAAGTTATTGAACATTGTCTTATTTGTTGTGCGCAACACAACGCGGCTGTAACCATATTCCCTTATTTCATCCATTTCAAAACTTCTTCCCGCCAAGTTGTACCACACGCATTATTTGTAGGAAACAAGATGTATTAGAATTTTAGTTGCAGATGGTTGTAACATTATAATGTATACATAATGAAAACGACACGTTTATAGAATAATAACGGCAATTAAAACATGTTCAGTAGTAGTATATATATAATAACATAAGTGAAATATTAAATAATAAAACAGAGGCATTATTACGTCGTTTTAAAGTATGAAATTGCGTTCTAAATACTGGCCACATTGAAATGATATAAATAGTCTTTAGTGTAAGATTCAGATTAAAAACTTTTTTCAAAAAAGTCGTATTCTTCGTATTCATTGACTTACAATTATATGGACGTCGGGTCCGCGCTAAAAAGTGTCCGCACTTGTAAGGCGCTAAAATCGTATACAGAGCGCGACACTCCGCTTTAGTCTTCATTTGTTCTACGGACAGCGCGATACTGCGATGACATAACAATTTAAATTTCGAATAGGTTGACTTGGGACATTTTTTTCGTGGTTTTTGTATTAGACCCGTCGTCCATTTATTTGTAAGTCAATGTTCGTATTGGTTATTTTTTAATTGAATAAAAAAATCAAACTTGAAGGATACGTATAGTGTCGCACCTATCTATTTTTATTATTGGCTATTAGCGGTTAGCCTTTCAGCCACTGACAATGTTTTTGTTTTTAAAACGAGGACGTATTTATGTATGTATCTTTAAGTTAGTCATGAATGACATTAATGCATATCGAAAGCACTGTACATTTTTGGTTTATCCGATACTGCAGTGGAAATTTTTACTAGAGTCATGGACGATCCCAGCTTAATAACGACAAATAACAAGGTGAGTAATGACGAGTTGCAAGCTATTGTTAAAGTCGATCCATCGCAAACTACGGAGGAATTAGCGACATTGTTTGATGTAACTACACCCACAATATTTCCGCCGTAACTTCCTTGAAATCTCTTACAACGATGACAGCTGATCGCTATTGTGAAAAAATGGCGACGACCATGGCTAAACCATAGTATAATGAGACGAGTCACGAGACAAGCATTGTAACTCCATACAAACGTAGCAGCGCGGCTTGTATACGTGCACGCCCCGCACCGTGTACGGACGCACACATTCGTATAATCTTGAAGTGAACTCGAATTGCAAAGCGCGAGTCGCCTTCATCATTCATTAAAAATTGAAGTATTCGCTCGCTGATAAAATTATTTTTCTGTGTCACATTTACATTTTTTTTAATAATAAACGCATTCCATTTCTATGTCATCATCATACTTCCATAATTGAGACACCAATACGCGATCCTGGTATAAAAATATCAATATGTAAGTACTGCATTTAACAAAGCTTATTTCAATATAGCACGAGACTACTGTGAATGTAAATACATTTATTTATTTAGTTTTCAAATTACATGTACAACTGAAATAATAATGTGACAACCCTACGCTCCACTGTGATTCCCCCATAGGCCATAAATCAAAAAAAATCATTGGCTTATCCCGGTTAGATCAACTCACTAAGTTAGTAACTAGTTAACAAGCTTCCAAAAACTATAAATATCAATGTAATTAGGTCACGTTATCATTCACTTTTGTGCATCGGAAGTGAGCGCATCGCGAGACTAATTATCACCACGTGTGAGTCATCGAAACTTAATCACTTTGTTTTTGAGTGTCACTATTCCAAATCAAGTGTTTACGTGTTGTGAAAGCATGGAGATCCAAGAGCATGGTATGTACTTTTATTATCAATTTTTTTAATTTTTTTTATGCATATTTTTTTTTATATAATTTTTTTATTGAAGGCAGTTTTTTGGTGAAAATTTTTGGCATAACTTAATTTCCTTTAGACCTACAACTTTTGGCTGCGCTGAGCTGCACCTGAGGTATATGGTTTTTGAATAAGGAGTATGTCCTTATTAAGAGCTATAAGTTTCATTTGCATCTTGCTGCCTCTTCTTGGCTTAAAGGGGTGTCAAAGTATGCATGTCCATAGTATTGAATTTTTAATTTTTTTTTAAGTTCAGCTTTCATATTGTTTTAGGTACATTTTTCAAATGTTCTGTATCGAGGATGACAATTTTTGATATTTGGCACTCTAAAGTGGGTAATCCAAATGAAAAAATGCAACACGTCCTGAGCACTTTGACCGAAACATCATCCCTTTCTGACGACATCGAAAATATTGATTTAGAGACTTTAAGCCTTAAAATTAAGAATATTTGTAAACGAATTTCCCACTACTGGGCAAAGTCGAATCGTACTAGATCTAAATTCTTACAAAAATATTCAGATTGGCTGCATGTCGTTGAAAATATTGATGTACAGCGAACTGAGTTACGTGTATCTCAGAGCTTTGACGAAGTTAAACCATCAACTTCTTCATCGCATGGCCGTCCGAGAATTAACTTTGACGACACCAGTAAACGTACAAAAAGGAGAAGCTTGGCTAGTTTGTCTAACCAAGACCCTTCTCTTGTACAGTCATTGCTCAATGCGTCCGATAGCTTGTCTTGTCCTGAAATCGATTCTAGCGAAGTTTTATCGCTCATTGTTGAAGCTCAGTTAACTCGACATCAATATATATTAGTAAAGAAATTTATAGACAATAAGTTTTCAAAAACCATTTTCCCATCTTACCAAAGTGTCGTGGAATCTAAAAAACACTGTTATCCTTCAGATATTACTGTTACAGAATCATCCGCCGAAGTCGAACTTCAAAGTTTATTAGATCATACTGCCAATCGGATTCTCAAGTCTCAAAAAGATGTTTTGGATAGTGTACCTAATGAGTCTCTAGATAAGATATCTTTGATAGGGAAATGGGGTTTCGATGGCAGTACAGGGCATTCAGAATATAAACAGTGTTTTTCTGACTCCACTCTTGAAGACAGTAGCCTGTTTCTTACTTCGTATGTGCCACTTCAGCTTGTTTTGACAACAGATAACAAAGAAAATTCAGTAGTTTTGTGGAAAAATCCTCGTCCTTCATCAACTCGATACTGTCGTCCTATACGCCTCCGATATTTGAAGGAATCGACTGCAGTGTCAGTTGAGGAAGAAGCTCATTTTAAAGATAAAATAAGGAACTTGCAGCCTACTGTTTTCAAGGAAGAAGATCGCGAATATCGCATTACTCATTGTTTGCAACTTACTATGGTAGATGGTAAAGTGTGTAATGCACTTAGTGGTGTTTCTTCATCAAAATGTTTTATTTGTAACGCCTTGCCCAGTGAAATGAACAAAATTGACGAATGTTTAAATAAGGAAGTCGATGAGAGTAAATATGAATTTGGTTTATCACCTCTTCACGCGTTAATACGTTTTTTTGAATATTTTGTTCATGTCGCGTACAAGTTAGATGTTAGGAAATGGCAAGCTAGGTCCGCTAATGACAAAATGCTTGTTGCTGCAAAAAAATCATATGTTCAGACTCAATTTAGAGAAAGATTAGGGCTTATAGTGGATAAGCCTAAAAGTGGCGGAAGCGGAACATCAAACGATGGTAATACAGCCAGGCGGTTTTTCTCGAATTCAGAAATTTCCGCTGAAATTACTGGGATCAAGAAGGATCTCCTAGATCGTTGCTGGATCATCCTTCAATGTTTAAATTCGGGATATAATATTAATAAGACGAACTTCGAAGAGTTCGCTTTAGAGACGGCTCGGCAGTTAGTTGCCGAGTATCCGTGGTATAACATGCCTGCTTCCGTTCACAAAGTTCTAATTCATGGTGCTAATGTTATAGATTACGGTTTGTTGTCAATCGGAGAGTTGTCTGAAGAAGCAGCTGAAGCGACTAACAAATACATCAAGTCTTTTAGAAAAAATCATACGCGTAAAATGAGTCGCATTGTGACCAACACAGATTTAGTAAATAGGCTGCTTCTTCATTCAGATCCCTTCATAACAGGTCTACGAAAGTTACCTGTTAAAAAAAAAGGTGTACTGTCAAAAGCTGTATTAGACTTGTTATGTATTTAAAGTTAATATTGTTGAGATTTAATGTATTTTGGTATAATTTGGGTTTTGTTTGTATTTTGTAAAATGAACTTTTTTATGTATTTTTATTGTTTTAATTTATTCATTTGTGGTTATTGTTAATACAAATAATCATTATTTACACAGTTTTACCATTAAAAGTCGCAGTATAAAATGTTTTAGATACATCGTCTAAAAACAAAATTACTGCGAGACATTTTTACACCTAAATATTGTCAAATATTTTTTAAAATGTATAATTTTATTAATTTACGTTTACCTAATCATATTTTAACGTATTAAAATAAAAAAAAAATAATAATTTCGGAGTTACGTATTTATGACCGCCTTAGTATGGAGCGTGAATCACCGTGCGCTCCTACGAGGAACGTGTAAGGGCGCGTTCCCATTATGTCGTAACGTTTTATTTATCGTTGGACGACTGGAACTTCTAGCCCTGTTCCCATATCTCGACTGTCTGTCGAGACTGTGTCATGCCTTTTTTTATCGTTTCTTTATTTTTTATTTATTTTTAATAATTGACTGACGTTTTATGTATCGTCTGACGATAGTAATTCTAGCTCTTTCCATTGTCTTGGCAGTTTGTCGTCGTAACGTTAATAAAGTCGCGAACAACAGTTAATCGTACTATATAATATATAATATATATATATAATTGTACTATATGTGAACAACTTTATTTAAATATAATTTAATTTTTTACATAGTACGACTATACTCCGTCCTTTTTTTTATTTGACTTTTGATATTTGCATGCCTCCGAAGTTCCGAAGTTCAGAAGTCAATAATTACTGTCATACAGATATAAAACATACAGACTAAAAATGCAATACTTCTTGAATTCTTTTATTTTTTAATTTTAGTGAAGCGACGTACTCTTTAGGTCCGATATTTATCGAGCCAACAAATAGTGTATCGAAGATTATTCAAGTTGATAAATTTTGGTACCGTCAAATTTGACACTGTACTTTGGACCGTTCTTATCGTAAGCGGCATAGAGTTGGATTTAAGCTTAGACTATAGAAACTAAAGGACATGTTATGTTGACATATATAAATCAGATATTATATGTATATGATGCATTTCGACATTGAAAACATAAACATGTTATTGTCTTTGTTTAACTCTTGCGTGCCGTCTTAAGCCAAAAGAGATAGCATTACATTGGTCTGTGTCAAATACGGCAATCGAAAAAACGTAACGTCATCTTAAATGCCAACCGTGTCCATTTCGCAGTACATGAGGTACATGATACGGTTGTCAAAGGGAAATCAAATGTCAAAACAAATGTTTTTCCAAGTTCAATAAAACGAATTATTCGCATGTATTGTAATAAAATGGACAAAAATATTGACAGTGAGAACAATTAAGTATTAATAAAAATTCGTCGCTGCAGCATTACGGGCTGTGGCATTTGAAAAAGCGAAGATCGACCGAATGTAACATTGTACAGGCACGTGTCATTTTTCTGTCTATAAATCACACAGAAGCCCAAATATTTCATGTAATTAGACATATTTAAGTAGTTTATTCATAAATCTTGCCAAATTTTGCTTTGGTATCTTCAGATTGCCTGTTTGTTTGTATATTTTGATGATTGTTGTTAACATTATTTTGACATAGCGTTGTTCTTGGAAGCGTACATATTATCGATATTCTGTTATTAAAATAATTCACTACGAGGTTTTTATTAATAATAATAAGATAATAAATAACGCACACACTCAACATAGCCCCGCCCTAGAGAAACCATGTGTCGCGGGTGCCATGGATTATAATGAAATGAAATAACTTATAAACAATTATAATAAATTTTTCTTGTTTATTATAATGAATCGTCGGATTCTTCTCCATATGAACGGGAATCATTGCTTGAATCCTAACATTAATTATTAATTCTTGAGTATCTATTCACACTATTCTAAGGCAAAGGAAAAAATAAGTTTCCTGCAATAAAGCATAATAATGGTTTTTTGATTGATAGTGCTATCAAAAGGGTGCAAATTATTTTGATTGAGTAAATGTTATTTTCTAAAACTTTATTTTTGTTGGAATTAAAATATAGAATGGTAATTTCATACTTTAATTACTTTCTATGTTTATAACGTGGGAAAACTGTGAATCGCTAACCAGAAAAACCCAAGAAGAAAAAAAAATATTTCGACAAGTACTTGGATCCAAGGTCATGAAATAAACATAATACAAAAAACTCATAATATTGCACCTCTTTACACTTGACATTTATTTGCATTTTGAAATAATTAGTTATTTTCAAAATGGCCAACGTAAAGATACGATTTCCCGCGAAAAAATGTCAGGCAATTAAAATATTGAAAAAAACAATTAATATCTAAGTTCTGACAGTGTGGCCAATTTACTACTAGAACTTGCAGCGTTTAAATTATGAACAAGTTTGTAAGATCAATAATTACCCGCCCTTAGAATTTGAAATATAATTTTTAAAAAAGCATGTTATACCCTTAGAATAATAACGCATAGAAACCTAGTCCGTACACGCTAAGGGTCGTTTTCAGATAAACTCCAAAAATGTGTCCCTTTCAATAACTTTTATCTTATTACATAAATGCTAAGCATTATTTCTTTAATATGATTGCATGCTTACTTAGTCTGTGTTACACATAAAAAGACTACTTTACTACGTCACATTAATAAATAAAAATTAACAAAGTTGGCAATTTCTCATTCATGGGAGCCGGTTCCACTTCGCCCTAATTTTAAGAAAAGAAGAAAAAATTAAGCACTCGAAGAAATCGCAATATTTCCCGTCGAGGATAAACTCTAATAACTTACACGTTGAATACATACCGTAACTTTCCAATTTATATAAACAAATAATACAAAATGTGTTTCAATTTTTCTTATCATTAGTGTCAATTCAACTAAAAGCCACCTAATAACAAAAGTTCATACCGCATCACCCTTCGCACACGTGAATTAGGGGCTCCGTTCGGATTGAAGTGTACACAGTGAAGTAACCTGTGCATCTCCGTTTTAGCAAAAAATCGACTTAAATACCAACTTCAGCGCTAGTGACTAAATCGTTCTCATTCGTGTAAAGCAATCTATCTAAATAAGTATTAAGTAATAGTTTTATAAACTTTATTGTACATCAATTCACAATGGGAACGTTAAAATCTATGCACTTTCATAACGGTCCAGCATATTTTACACACTTGACAATTAAAAATGTATCCAAATATCATTATTGCTCGTCATTCGTCGCTCTCATTCTTGTCTGCTTTTAAGTCAAATAGTTACTTTAAGCCAAACATTTACTTGAAATATAACAATTAGATGGTGATAGTGGTGGTGTTTAGGGTTGTGACGATGACGATGATGGTGATGATGATGACGATGATGATGACGATGATTGTGATGATGATGTGAATGGTAATGATGCTGATAATAAGGGAGATCATGATGATGACGTTGATGGTGGTGATGAGGATATATTGATGTACAAGAAAGTTTATATGACATTAACAAAATACTTTTTTAGATTTATTTATTAATTACATATAGATAGATAGATGGTCTTACACGGATGAGAAGGATTTTGATACAAGAAGTTATATTAAAATATTTGTTACATGTTAAATGTTTTTTTGAGAACGATAAAATGTGTGTTGTAATAATGATTTCTCATTACTATGCCGTCTTTCTCATTCATGTTTATGAGAAAATCATTCGTGTTACTGCAATCTCATTCGTGTGACCTAAAATATCGTTTTTTGTTGTATTTAACTTAAATATTTCTGTGATTTTATAATTATTGACATTGCTTGAACTTATTTGTACGTTTAAGACCTTAAAACCAAAAGAAAAAAGGGTTTTATAAAAATCACTCAAAAAGTGCCATAGAAATTCTTAAGTGAAATTTACCCCTAAGTGAGGCAAATTGTAGCGATCCCAATGGACCTACACGACCGGGCGAGCCGTCAACGCTCAAGCTCAAGCATTTTAGCTAATAATGACAATAAATGAGTGTAAAAATACATCAGACAAACATAAAATAGATACTAACGTCACATTCCACAAGGAAGTAACGCGTTTCAACTTGTATTTTTATATAAATATTCACTAAAACCGAAAATTAATTTCGTTGCAACAATACACGAAAATATTGCAAAGTAACAGATTTCTTTCTCCCCATTTTGCTATTCTGTTTCAAAATAATTATGTTACGTAATTTTTTGAGAATAAGCAATATCGCGATGGTTGCAGAATTTCTTGCTTCATACTTCTCGGGGGAATCTGCCTTACGAATGAGCGATAGAGTTTAACGAATGTGACGATTTCAAGTGTAATAATGCTTACCTATGAAATAAAGATTATTTTGATTTTGATTCCGGGTATCGTTTACGTGGTATTTGGGGGTGCTCATTACGAATATAGCACTTATTTCTGAAACCAAGATGGCGGACACGATTTTTCAAAAAAAATGCAATATGGGTATCGTTTTCGAGGTATTTGGGGGTGCTCATTACGAATACTCTATACTATACTATAATTTTTGAAAAGTCGTGTCCACCATCCTGTATACAGATATAAATGCCATTTCCATAAGGATTACCAAAAATAAATTTTTGAAAATTCTTGTCACTTGACATTGTCGATCTGTACACACCTGATCGATATTGTCGATCGACAAAATCAAGTAAATCTGTAGGCACCTGATCGACAATGTCGGGCAAATCTGTAGGCCTTTAACTTAATGATGAGTTAAGCAAGATACAATTTCCCCACTTTTGAGGGAAATGTTGTTCCATGGCATCATTATTTGTGTGACAGTTCGTTTGATATGGTACTATCATATGTTTGTACTCGTAAATAGACGATAATGTCTTCTATATGTTTGTATGCCTAATATTTGACCAGTCACAGTGAAACTACATTTAATTTTTAAATGTCTACTTCTACACAATTTGAGTTACCACAAAAAAGTTATGAATAAAAAAAATCGCGGTACATTCCTCTTATAACATTTTCATTTAAATGTCACGACTTTTATGTTTATTGAAATGCTAGTTACCTTAACGACTGCATGCCACGGGCACGCGTTTTGTACTGTTCTTGCACTTCAAAACAAGTTGATTTGCGATTATTAATTGCGCCCTCGATACGACGTTATTTTCACCGTCCACCTACAGTGCTTCTCGCCATGGATATAGTAGGTAAAAGCTGACCATAACCTTTGGAGCCTTTAATTGCGGCGTTGCCGTTGAATTTTGGCATCAATGGTCGTATTATCAGTAAAGGAAATTAGTTTATAATTGTAAATCGTAGCAACGTGCGTTCCATATCCAATTTGTTAAGTCCCTTTTACACGGTCTATCTATGGAAATAATGTACGCGTTTGAATGTGCATATGCGTATTTGTAAAGGGAAATGTCATCCTTTGTAAACGGCTTGCACTGGTGCACCGTTTTACTATGAACAGCTCGACCGTATAACCAGGCCGTTATAAAGAAAATTAAACTCACAGATACTGGCGCTGCGAGCGGGCTGGAACTGCCGCCGCCGTGACTGTACCTGCGTGTGCGCGACAGGTTGTTGTTCGAGAACATGCTAAAGAACGGCGTGTTCCTGAAACAATAATGTTAAAAGCTGATAAGAGCTGTATGAAAAAAAAAAAACATGTAAAAATGAGCAAATCTTGTACAGCAATGCTAGCACGATAGACCGCGGCGTGTGGTGCTAGTCCTGTTGATTTATGTAATTATCCAAATGGAAATATGTATTAAGTGAGATAAATAATGAATAACGAACGAGACTCTATTCGTGAAATATATAAAGTTTATCATCACACTTGCACGTAAATAGTATGATTGTATGCAGGCTACCCTCGGGCCTTTAATCTTCTGATTACATCCATGGTCGGCAATAAGAATAAAAATGCCCGAGGGTTTTATTTGGGGCATTATAGTCACATTAGATTAATTATGCTATTTACGTACAAGGGTGATGTAAAAGATAATTTCACAATCAAATAGGATACACTGAACTGACTGGACATAGGCTTGGCGTTATAGTGTCTAATTAAGCGACTTAAGTCTCAAAAGACCTGATATTCCCGAGACTGAACTGAAAACAACCTCGAGTAATTTTCGAAACCAAGTTTCCTTGATGAAAGCCTTAGGGCAAGCTGGACACTAGTAGGGTTAGCACAAACAAGCGCGACTTGCGCGAGAGCGACATACAGCGCGAGATCTCTATGCGAGAATAGCAGTATCTCGCGCTTTATGTCGCTCTCGCGCTAGTCGCGCCCTATTGTGCTAGCCCTACAGGAGAGCAGCCCGTGAAATAGCGACAATTTGTAAGGTGAACTACCGATATAGCATCGACAACTATAACCACTTTATTAAGGGCATGAGCACAAAGCAAAATAAATCGTATTAACAACTATCGAGTTCTAGTTTTCGCGATTGTTACATATAGGAAAAAGACCCCGAAACGGTGGATGGTTTGAAAAAGAAATTATAAATGTTTATATTTAAAACTATTTCGTGTTTAACTGTTGGCCACTATGAAGTGAAGACTAATATCATTCATCTCCATTGTATAGGACTAGTACCTATTTGAATCTTGTTAGTTGATCGTTATCAGCTTGGGTTTAATCTGGATTTTTACCTAAAGGTTTTAACCCATTTCTGCTAATTTTTAATTCCGCGTATTATAATTACAAATTACGAAATCTTTGTTAGACGAAAAAGAGGCAACTCCACACAATATCCCCTTTGCAATCCTGTGGACTCTCAGGTACTACTAGGCATGCAATTCCATTAATATGAAAATCGATTTTGAGTTTTTGTATCGATTCATTTCAATGCGCTTTTCAAACGAATCGATTAGTTACAAAGGCAAAATATGTGAGCAAGCAATAAATATTTTTTAATAATAATAACATTTGAACAAAACACAATTTACATAAGTATATTTAGTTATAAATAGATTTTGCCCTCAACTTTGGGCATTAATGAGTTTTAACACGATTAAAACTCGGCGTCAATAAAGCGCAGAATAAAAACCCGGGCACTTGCCCATCTCTGATCACATTCACTAAAGCCTAACAACACACACTAAGCTCGTAGGTCACCGCGTTTCTATACACAATTTACGCGTGTAATTTCTACAATATGTGCCATCTTTGGTAGGTATATGGAGATCGTAAGTGCAGTTAAAATTATAATACCAGGTCATCAGAAATATTCCCGAAAAGTACAGACAAAACTAAATTCACTAGCACCACTACTGTATGATATGAAAGTAAGCATATGACAGCTTACAAAATACACTATGACAAAAAGTGTAAGCAATGGAGATGATGCATACATTATTGTGCAATAATAAACCAACAGCAATTGTTCACTGTAATATCATTTCATGTTTATAAATAAATTTGTTAATGTAAACTTGGAGAGCTTGATAGAGTTTCAAGTTTTTTTAAATTCAATATAATTGTAAGCATCTTTTGCAAGGTTGACGCAGATTCAGTGAAAAAGCCGCAAGCAGATTCTACAACGTTTATTCCATAAAAACTAATCCGCCGCTATTATTTGCTGTATTGTGTGATGCCGCAAATGAGAAGATAAATTATTAAACAATTACTAATAATAAACAGAAGATGAAACTATTTTTTCAGATCTAAATCGCGTATATTTGTTTTTTAAAATAAACCACAATTTCGTTTTTCCAGGTCCCTTGGTCACGGCTGACTAAGATGGTAAATGATCAGGTTCTAAAAAATATCTTACTAAATGCCACTAGTTGAACTATTATTTAAATAATTGAAGGTTAACTAACAGTATGATTTCATCCAATAACTTCAACTTTTTGAAAAGTTGTACCTAGTTGAACTAATTGGAATATTTGTGTCCAATTAGTTCAACTAATTGAACTTGTAGTTGAACTAAATGGAATAGAGGGCGCTGCATGCCGAAAAATCATGTACTAAGGTCTATAACAAAAACACAGGACAATTTCGACAACTCAATAACTTGACCTGTAACTCAGTTGGTTAGAGCAGAGCTACAATACAGCGTGGCATGGGTTCAAGCCCCATTGGGTCAAATTTGTTTTTCTATATATTCTCTTCTCTCTATCTTTGTATCAATAACAATAGAAAAACTAATGGAGCCATTTCACAAAAAAATCTCAATAATAAGATGGTAAAGTCATCAACAAGTACATCTATTTTTTACTTTTGTTTGGTTTATTTGAAAAAATATAAGTACACGCGATTTTAATCCAAACAAATAGTTTCATTTCTTACGTGTAACAATCGCGAAAACCACAAAGGGATTCATTGAAGTATGGTCCTGGTTCTCACAATATAAACGCCAGAGTCGGCACGCTAAGAAGAAAATTAAGTATAGAAAGTATTTTCAATTAAACAGAAATTGCAGAATTTGTAAAGCCAGGTTTGCTTGGACAGCTTACTACCAATCTGAGGGATAATAATAATAAACGTGCCTGACAATCAGCCTTACCTTTACCTTACAGTTCAGTATAGTGCTGTCTCACAAGATTCTTTTCAGGTCCAAATCTAATCATAATAAGAGTTCACGGTAAGGTCCAAAAGTAGGTCATATTTTTTAATATTACAGTAAAATTACAGTACAATATTTAGGGCCTGTACAGGCCGTCATCACTACCATCAGTAATTGATCTATTATAATCCCCGCTAATTACACCCTAGAACCTAGAACGTTTGCATTAAATTGGTTTACACAACCAAGGTTTGTATGAAGACATTTATTTTCTTTGATAATTATCTCTGCTGAACCATGGTTTTGACTCTTTAATTTATTCTTCATTTGTGAGGACCAGTATTCAAGTGACACAGCATTATCAGTGGCGTTGTACAGGTCCTCGCATGTGCAGGGGTAGGAGCACGCAGGACAAAACAAAAGATGTGCCATATTCTGGAGAAACACCATAAATACATGCGCTCTCTGAGCAGTAACCCCACCTGTGCATGCTCGCCTTGCTTCGGACAACTTGGGTCTGTAATCTATTTAGAGACTTCAAAGTTTGTCAAGGTAGATGATGCTCAGAAAGGATGCGCTCTGACAGCAGAATGAGTGATGTCGTGGGGTATCTCTCCTTCCAGAGACTTATATGGACTTGGTTAGTTACCCCATTTAGAGGGAATTCAATTTATTGTCAAAACATTACAAACTAAATAAACATGAAGAAAAACCTCTGGGAAAACAATTTAGATTGACTTATTTTTTTGAGATTCACATTTGACACATTCGGATAAGTTTCTGATACAAACATAGGGCACGACATTGCGATTTAATTATCAAGATTATATTTTATATATAGCCCACACTGGGCTATATAGAAGCAGATTTTGGTTTAAACTTAAAGGAAAACCACGTCCAGAAATAACCCCTATAAAAAACCCCTGTACAAGACTAATTAACCATTCAAACCATTGAAATTTATTATCACAATTTTGTGATAATAAATTTCAAAGGTTTATATAACAAAATAAAACCTTATATAACAAAAGTTGTTAGTAGGTATCAACATCATAGACATGTCGTTCATGTCAAACAAATAAGCAAATCCAATTTTCTATGTTTTTTACATTAGCTGTTATTGTTAAAATGCAGTTACATTGTTTACAATTGCAAATAGAATGGTGATTAAACAATTCATTGTGAAAGCTGGAACAATACCATAAAACTAAATATATATTAATAATGCAAACGCAAAATTATTTTGTATTTGTGTTCATAAAAACCACATTAATGGTCAGCTAGGCATACGGAGAATTGGACTTGGTGCTTCTCATGCAAACACGTAGCTATAACATCCAGTAAGATCATATTTTCAACCTTTTTGCTATGAATTTTAAATCATAAAAAAAAATTTAAAATTTATAAGAGTTTATCTGAGCCAAGCCAGAAATTAAGTGGGTTGCTTTTTAAATAGCATATTAGTATATGTTAACTCCATATGCAATCTAGAAAAATAACATTTGTGTGATAGATATCATTCGCAGCCATGCTATCATGGTAAAGATAAAGAATTGTTAAGTCATGTAACCAAATATTTATATTACGTACCAGCATGGAGCAAGCAACAATACTTTTGTAACAGTATATGCACACATTATTCATTTGCAAATATGTTACGTAGATTATTACTGAAAACCGCTCTGACAGTGCCCCTGGTGGCAAATTTGGGAAAAATATTCCTTGATTTCTAGTTTCTTTTGTTTCTGGCAAAAGGGGGAAACTTATTTGCGGAAAGCAATGGAGAGGAAAAATAATTTTTTTTTTTTTTTTTTTTTTTTAATAATAACGCACACACTCAACATAGCCCCGCACTAGGGAAACCCTGTGTCGCGGGTGCCATGGACACACATAGACAACCACAAATTACACCCAAACTCACGAGAGAAATAAATGTAGGCCATACAAATATTTCTCCCGGCCCGGGAATCGAACCTGGGACCTCTGCGTGGCAGTCCGGCATGGTAACCACTCGGCCACAGAGGCAGTTGTGAAGGCAATTCGGAAGAAAGGATCGGGGAAATGCGATTAAGGTTAGACGATATAAAAAAAGCTAACTAGAAGATTTTACTCTTTGTGTTGACATTCAGAGTCTTGACACTAACGCAATTTAATAATTCCCCTAAATCCCATAGGCTAGGACGATCAGGGGATTTTGAAAATAATCTTTTGTACCTTGTATTATTACAATTTTGAAATTAAGTTTGTATACCAAATCTGTTTTAAAGATTTAATTTTGTTTCTAAAACCTTCACCTTTATATAAACAGTGCTTGGTATGAGTTCAACAAAAAAAAATAAACTTTCAAGGAGGGAAATTTAATTATAGACTAGTGTGGGATGATGAATACACTGTTTTAAACATTATTCAACATATAGGTTTGTGTTTTTCATGTTGCCAAGCATTTGTCGTTAAATGTAAATGTAATGGCTGGATCATCATCAACAAGAAGATGCCTAATACTGCACATACCTATTCTTTAAAATATACATGTGTTTAGTGTGCCTATTCAGCAAGTTGGCAAAATTTCAAGTGAATACTTCATATGAAAGTGGGTTGAAACTGTTTTTGTAACATTTGCACAAATTACACATTCCGTAATGGTTTATATGACAATTGACCCAATTATAATTTAGTGTAACACAAAAGAGTCAGTGATTCAAGTATCAATAGATGAATCCTTAGAAATAATTCCATTTGCAAAGAATTATGTGTGTAGGTGAACTTAATTATCACTTACAAGTTACACACAGTTATACAGCTTTACATATTTTATGCAAACATATGGTTATGAGGACATACAAGCGTAAAAAGAACACCAATGATATGAAGAATGTTATAAAGTTGAACTGAAAAGTGGTTACCAAATAAGCAGAAAATTTTTGTAAATAAATTAATGCTTATATAAATAGGAAAAAAAAATGAGTTCCTATAGTAACCGACTAAAATAAATTAAATGTAACAATGTTTATAAAAAACTACCAAAATAACATACAACTACTGGATACTAAGCATCTCGTTTGTCAAATGGCAAAACAATAGCAAAAGGAAGTCATTCCTAACATTCCTTCCACGCACACAGATTAACAAAGATGGAAATATTACTGAATAATGCATAAACATAGTTAAATACGGGCACGGCTCCCACTCGCGATCTCAGCAGCTGTCAAAAATAGGCAGTGGCAGCACAGGCACGACCATAGCTCTGCACAAACATGCGTGTTACTTTACCTCGGCGCTGTAGTTGTTGTGGGCGACGTCACCGCCGTAGAGGAGCCCTCATTTATCAAAGGTGCGCTACTGCACCTCTTCAATATGTTAGGAGCATCCACATCCATTATCTTATAGCCACCATTCATTCACTGACGTACTATGTAGTTATATGCATCGAAATCGCCGTCACGATTCAGTCTACAGTTTATGTAACACTGCAAGTGCACTTCCGTACAATCTAAGAGGACAATTACGCTAATGATAAGTCTACGTATATAATATTTACAACGAATAAACGCAAGGTTAATACCAAATAAAATTAAAATAAACTACACGGCAAGCTAAAAAGTGGCTCGCTGACCTGTCAAAGCGCCGCAGTAGAGAAGCATTCAACGAAAAATTTGTTGATCGCATTGCAGTTTCTTTTCTGTATAAATTAGGTACACTGGAAACAAAGCCTGTTTATAAAATTACGAAACTGCATTTTTAGAAGGCTTTTGTTTGAAGCATAACTTGTATACTTCTTTCTTTGTACTCAATGATCTTAATAATTTATTTTATAAATTGCTTTGAGAGGGTTATCAAAAAAATACGAACGCAACCAAGCTGTCACACATCGTAGTCGTTACATATTACGCAAAAGCCACAAAAGTCATCAATTTTGTCTTTAAAATGTTGTAGATGTTTCTCTATTAGCTTATGCTTAGCTTATTTCCAATTATGTTTTCTAAACAAACGTCTCTAAATTTTTTATTTCATATGACGATGAAATATATTATTAACCTTTAGAGCCAAGAAATAATGGCTATTCCATTGATACAGTGCAGTGGCTGGTGCATGAATGACTGCGCTGGTAAGCATTGGCGCACAAATTAGAAAGATATAGTAGGCAAATGTTGTCTTGTTTAAGTGTACATTTTTTTGATTGGCAATTTATTGTTTAATTGTTTAATATTATTTCATAATATTCTCCTAAAAAGTATTTATAATATTAATAGTATCCACGTTTATAATTAGTAGTACTTTTTACCTGAAATACACGAATTTCCTAGTTCAGTACATGTGTTATTTTTACATTAAATCGCATAAGTAGTCTTTAGTTTTCTCTGTACATTTTTTTTATTTAATTTATTAAGGCTTTGGCAAAGCCATCAGCCTAAACATGAAGCTTAAATATGTTTCTGTAAATATGGCCGCCACATAGAGGATAGGCAATTTGAGGCGGCGTGCTTGGATTGACTCGGGATTCCTTCCGTCTAACACCTGCGTCTGTGTGCGCCGCACATCTTACACCTTATGTAAAGCCGGCACTGCCAGCTACTAACGGTAACACAGGCTATTCATTCAGTATAGCTGGCATTCATTCAGTGCATCGGGGAAGTCGCTATTATTCGCATAGTAACTGAAAAAAACCTCCATTATGAGCGTTGGCAAACACACTAGCGGTACAACGTATTTGTGATGGCATAGGTATAAAAAGGTGAATGAATGTTTGTTAAATCAGAAAACTCAGTTCGTTCATAAGTTTAAACAACTTCTTTTTATCGTTTGGGTAAGGAATTCATTTCACGTTCACGAGGGACAGAAACATGCCATTAAGTGGATCAATGTCTGTCTTTTTTTTGTAGTTATAGTTTTTACACGAATTCATTTTTAGTTGTAAGTATTACGTTTTATGTTTCTTAATTATTTGTTACCTTTTTAAACTGATGCCTCTATAACCAATGCTCAATAAATAAATAAAATACTGATCAATAGAACGATGTGATCACTGGAATAGACTTGCGTCGATCATGATCGATCGATCACAATGATTCGAACAGTACCTGTGACCCGATAACCCAGGTTACAAGCTTCTGATCATTTTAGAGTTTTATAGGTCACGCGCGCAATATTCGACTTTATTCACTATAATTTTAGAGATTATTCAACAATTATCATAACACTCAGTCTGGAACTGACAATATTATTGTTGTCTCGTTCACTCTCACGTGAAGTTCCCATGGGTTAACGGATCAACGGATTAATGACTCTATTAATCATTCATCCTAATTGCTCCGTGGCGTAGTGTCCATTACATGGTAATTTTGTAAGTTTAATCGATTTTTTGGTATGTTGTGATTATTTATGAGTGCACTAGCTAATATTAATGAATACTAAATTAGTAATTTTGAATGCTCATATAAGTTTTTGTTATACATTTTTGTTTGGCAGGTGTTACTTTTCTTAGAAATAAATTTAGTGTTTTAGTGTCCTAAGTGTGGTTTATCAATGATGCATTTAACTTTATATACATTACTCATCAGCAGGATGTAAGTATCGTGAGCGACGAATGACGCGATAAAAGATCGAACATATGATCGAATCATTAGACCGGATCACGTTACGCATGGGTCATGCATGCATGATTGACCGATCGACGGGTTATCAAAAATGATCGACCGAACAAGTCTACACTGGATCATACTGTTCAGACTCATACCACAGATTTAGTATTTCATACTATATAATAGATAGATAGGGTTTGTATGTGTACCACATACCAGTGTTGGTGAGCCAAGGTGCTACCTTTATATACTCCCGGACACGTAATTCGAGCCACCTAGCATTTTCAATATTAAATGCCCTTAGCTTAAACAATGTTTGATTGATCAAGAAGTAATAAGCAACTTTGAAATTGGTATACTAAACGTTATTTCCTCAAGTCCTTATTGAAAATTTGTATTTAAAAAACCGGAGAAATATTTTTCTTCGACGATAACTATTATTTATATTTTTGCTCTTTAAGAATAAAAATGTAAGGTGACTCAAATTATGTGTCCGGGAGTTTATTTTTCCATCTATGGTGTGCCAGTGCTACTAACCAAAGTCAGCTATTTACTCTATAAATTAGCCGCAATGGTACGAAATTTTATTTATTTACTGAGCTTTAGCTTTAAAGCTCAGTAAATAAATAAAATATTGCTTGGGATTAATAATAAAAAAATAGTATATTATATTCTATTTAATGTAACAAACAGTAAATCGTGTAAAAACGTGACCACATAACCTCAGTACAGAGTATTAAAAAAACCGACGACAAAAGTACGTGGAATGACATATAATTACCAAGTATTATTGAAATCGGTTACCGGAAAGTGCGCAAACCCTGATTCGACTATACAGGACTTGACGCAGGAGATAATAAAAATCGGTTTTCAGTACTCAAGAGCGAGAAAAACGCCTTAAGCTGGAGAATAGCAAAATCAACCATTAAAATAATTGCTCCTTATATAAAATTTAGTCGCTATTTATAAAAATGAATCTTCATGCGAGAACAGCCTTTCTTAGAGGTGAATGATTGTCTTCAAATTTAAATGGAACCACTATGTGGGTACCCTCTTTCCAACAAAAAAAGAATCATGACAATTGGTTCACAAATACCGGAGTTATCGCTTAACATACATACAAAAAAACGCAATCGAATTGAGAACTTCCTCCTTTTTTTGAAGTCGGTTAAAAAAACCGTACAAAAACCCGCCACTTTTCCGGAACGCAGTTTCTTTTTTAATTTATTTAATTTTGGCAACAAGCAATTCGCCTTAAAACTACTTAATAATTTATGTGAATGAATCGGAACGCAGTCAAATGGACTGTTTGAATTGTTTCTTTACTACAAATTTTTCTTACGTTATGCGAGTAAATGAAACAAAAACTAAACTAAAATGGGATCTCTTGTCTTGTTTTGATATATCAATAAATTCTTCATAGCAACTGCAAAAGTGCGAAACATGCAACATTTTTTTATCACGTTCGAATCGAAGTCTATCTTGAAATACGATAAAATGATTTGTAAAAATTTAATTCTAATGTATTTTTAACTTCATTGTTAGCCCTGTAAACACTACTCATGGTTTTTAGAAGGAGGTAAGACAATAAAACGCCAATAGTTATATAATTTGATTAATGTTAAAGTTGAGAACAATGAAAACAAAAGTCATTATTTACTTTTCATTCCAGTATACTCTTAAAATACCTGGTAGCTGCGATTGTAGGCGCTCTAATCTACACAGAATGGATTGTTTATGAAGTACAGTCTAGGTACTGGTATACCTTAAAATGCCGCGAATTCGACTTGTCCTGCACCAAAATATTATTCATTGCCGATCCTCAAATTCAAGGGGATACGGCGCTCCCGCCACCTTTGAGTTATTTGGTCAATTGGGATAGCGACCAGTAAGTAAAACATCGCTTAACACTGTTAAAAACTACATGGTGTATTCAGCTCTGAACACACTACCATACATTCCTTTTTTAAACTCCCGACGCAAATAGAGAGGAATTTTTAAGTATGAAACATGTTCAGCTGTTGAAAGATAATCAGTTCTTTTATTTGTTTCCGTAGACTTGATTTAGGACTTTCTGGAGAGTACCCAACTTGTCTAAAATCTGTTCCAATCGATTTTGAACAAAAAGTAAACAAACCTGTTTTGTTAAAATTCTAAAGCAATCACTCAATAAATTGAATAAGTAACACTTTCACATATATTTCGAAGATTTTGACTTGATATATCATCAGTTTTTCCAACAATATTCATTTGAATAGTATCGTAAAATCGTTTTTGAAAAATGGTAGTCCAAAAGTGAGGTTATTATTCATCTATACTTCTATGACTTGCCTATGGTTGCATAGTGCTGTTCGAAAAAAACATTCGGTTCAATCAATTAAAGTTTAGTAATCGATTATTAAATTGAACACTTCAATTGCAATCAAATGAGTACCTAAGTGTAAGGATTTGAAGGAGGACTTAAATTGAAATTTTAAATTAGGTTATGTAAGGAAAACCACTAGTATGACTCAATTGAAGAAATCGATTCATTAAATTAATTAATTGATTTGTAGTTGGCGTTACAATTGGCCACCTCTAAACCGTCTATGGTGGAGTCAGTGACTTGTTTGTGTACTTTTTGTTCGAAATGGATTGGAACGAAGTATAGCACTTAAGTAGAACTAATGTGCTTGGGATCATTGAATTGGTCTTGAAGAGTTATTAACTTAATAAATTAAATTTTTTATCCAAAAACTAATATACTCCTTACACATAATTCGAGCCACCTCGCATTTTTGTTGTAAAGGGCTAGAATACAAAAATAGTATTATAAACACAGAAAAAGTTTTCCCCTGGTTTTGCAAATCCAAATTCCCAAGAATGACTTTTAGAAAAGACGTTTAGTACTGGATTCCAAATTGCATAATACTTTTTGATCAATCAATCATTGTTTAGGCGAGTCTGTCAGGATGGCTGGACCAAATGAGATACTATAGTATAATACTATAGTATAATAGAAATCAGACTGTGCTCATTATTTACTACCTATTTTCTACTATTTAGTACCTTTATTGGCATATTTTCTACGTCTGCGCTAATGGAAATATTAAAGAAATAAAGTGGCCAGCCATTCTGACGTCAGGTTGGCTGGACCCCTTTATGTTCTTCATGGTTCTAGCACAGTCTCAAAAGTTGTTTTTTATTTACTCTTGCAATTGTGTTATGGTGTTAAGTGGAAGTAATAACATTTAAATGGATTTTACAATAGGTTTTGTTTTTTTAGTATTAGTGTTATTTAGTGTAAATAAGTTTTAATTTAAACATAGTGACTTTTTATATTCTACCCACACTATGTGGACATGAGTGATTCAGAGCAAGATACGGTTCATGCTCCAAAACCGAATCTGGTCCTGTCTCCTGCTTCAGGCAGGAGAATAATAAGGGACTCATCTCCTTGTAGACCAACTGATTTGGAATGGGACAACTTTGATGTGAATGTAGAGGTTACGGATGAGGCCGCTGACCAATCCTTAGGAGCAAAAAAGACAAAGGGAGGAGTCAAGTATTGATGAAGAAGAAGGATTCATTAGGGTCACTGGAAGTAAGCGTAGACATGTGCGTCGATCATGCTCCCCACAAAATGCCATAAATAGAACAAATGAATGTAAGATGTCTGTTAGCAGCAAGGATGTCCTTCCTAAGCAATTAGGATGGCAAAGATTTTGAGCAGCGGATCCTTGAAGTTCTTAAAGTGACTCACAAGAACCCATATGATGCTTTATTAAATTCAAAACAATCGATGAAGCAGAGGCATTTTTGAATTCAGCAATAGTAAAAGAGCATCCGGGTGAATTTCACTTTCTGAATTTCAATGGCACTATTTGAATGATTTTTGTACAACTCTATTTTCTTTTGGTTTTAAGGTCTTAAACGTACAAATAAGTTCAAGCAATGTCAATAATCATAAAATCACAGAAATATTTAAGTTAAATACAACAAAAAACGATATTTTAGGTCACACGGATGAGATTTCAGTAACACGAATGATTTTGTCATAAACATAAATGAGAACGACGGTACAGTAAGGAGTAATTATTATTACAGCACACATTTTATCGCTTACAAAAGAACTTTTAACAACATTTAACATGTAACGAATATTTTAATGTAACTTCTTGTATCAAAATCATTCTCATCCGTGTAAGGCCATCTATCTATCTGTATGTAATTAATAAATAAATCTAAATAAGTATTTTGTTAATGTCATATAAACTTTGTTGTACATCAATATATCATCATCGCCACCATTAACATCATCATCATCATGATCACCATTATCATCAGCATCATTACCATTCACATCATCATCACAATCATCGTCATCATCGTTACAATCATGATCGTCATCATCACCACCATAATCATCGTCACCACCACCACTATCACTATCTAATTGTTATATTTCAAGTAAATGTTTGACTTAAAAGTAGACAAGAATAAGAGCGACATATTTGGATACATTTTTAATTGTGACGTGTGTAAAATATGCTGGACCGTTATAAAAGTGCATGGATTTTAAAGATCCCTTTTAATTGATGTACAATAAAGTTTATAAAACTATTACTTCATACTGATTTAGATAGATTGCTTTACATGAATGAGAACGATTTAGTCACTAGAGCTGAAATTGGTATTTAAGTCGATTTTTTGCTAAAACGGAGATGCACAGGGGGTCTGCTCTCGATCTCCGTCCGACATCCGTCCGAAATAATTACTGTCAAATAAGTAATATTCGACAAAATTAAAAGACAAGTATCAAGTATGAAGCTTCATTTGCATCACGCGTCTTTTCATTTGGTCAAGTACATTTCGGACGGATGTCAGACGGAGATCGAGAGTAGACCCCCAGGTTACTTCACTGTATACACTCCAATCCGACAGGAGCCCCTTCTTAACTGTGCGAAGGGTGAAGGTGATGCGGTATGAACTTAAGTTATTAGGAGGCTTTTTTTTTCATTAGTTGAGTTGAAATTGATAACTTCTTTCATATGATGGGTTTTAAACCATCATCATTGTGCAGTACTTGCAATAAAATAAAGGATCTGTACCATGTATTGGTGGAATGTAACCGTAACGTAACCCTGAGAGGTACAAGTTTGGGAATGTAAGTTTATGCAATGGACAAATTAATTATTGGCTCAGAGAGCCTGTATGTATTGGCGCTCTAAACTTGTACAAGTTTTTGAACATGTCCCTATCCTATATATATAGGGAACCCCGTATTTCTCCCATGAGGCTGACACAGGCACTCAAGGTGGCTAAAGCCTCATTAAAAAAAATGGATTAAAAAGAATATGGTTCTAACAGTATATAATTTTTTTTTATAAAACATACACACACACACACATATATATATATATGTTTCAATATATATATATATATATAAACATACTTTTTTTCACTATTTTAGGAGGCTTCTATAAAAAGTTATTTAAAAAAATAATAAAACGCCTTTGCAAAAAGTGCCTTCTAAAATGACAGTTTATCTTCTTCGTGTAATTGACAAATAACTGATTATAATTCTTTCGCATTCGTACCTACAAATGGAATTAACATTTGTACTAGTGAATTCAACTAGTAATTAATATAATAATTGTTATAAAATATTGGTTGCAAAGATAATCCAGAAACCATTGTTAGCATATTCTAAGCGCCTGCAAAGGTATTGTTAGCAATTACACGGAGAAGATAAACTGTCTTTTTGGAAGATTCTTTATACAAAGGCGTTTTATTATTTTTCTCTAAATAAGTTTTTATAGATACTTCCTAAACTAGTGAAAAATAGTATGTGTTGGTAGAAATTAGGAAGTAAATAGTTATATTAAAAAGTAAATTATGTACTGCTAGAACCATGAAAAACGTAAAGTGGTCCAACCAAACTGACGTCAGAATGGCTGGCCACTTTATTTCTTTAATATTTCTGTTAGCGCAAAGGTCGAAAATATGTCAATAAAGGTACTAAATAGTAGAAAATAGGTAGTAAATAATGAGCACAGTCTGATTTGTGTATCTCATTTGGTCCAGTCATCCTGACGGACTCGCCTAAATGATTGATTGATCAAAAAGTATTATGCAATTTGGAATCCAGTACTAAATGTCTTTTCCAAAAGTCATTGTTGGGAATTTGGATTTGCAGAAAACTTTTTCTTTGTTTATAATACTATTTTTGTATTCTAGCTCTTTACAACAAAAATGCGAGGCGGCTCGAATTATGTGTACAGGAGTATATTAGTTTTTGGATAAAAAATTTAATTTATTAAGTTAATAACTCTTCAAGACCAATTCAATGATCCCAAGCACAATAGTTCTACTTAAGTGCTATACTTCGTTCCAATCCATTTTGAGTGAATAATGAGCACAGTTTGATTTGTATATCTCGTTTTGTCCAGCCATCCTGACGGACTCCGTTTAAGCTTAGGGCAGTTAATACTGAAAATGTGTGTACATTGCAATAAAGTGTAAAATTACCATGAGTTTAATATATTTTTTTATAATTACATGTATTTTATGTCATACACCTGGTAGTAAGCGACATGGCTGTCCATAACAGTTGCAGTTCCGCTTAGAGATTTAAATTGCAAAAATCCGAATGGCACTGCTCTGCACCCGTCATTCACAAGCCCTCTATGTCTCACATAATCCATTGGGCCCAGAAGACTGAGAGTTTCCCCCTATTACTTTTATACCCAATAAATAATAAAAAAAAATTCTTTTCAGATATTTGAAATCGACGTTTTCTGTAGTAATGCGCACCTTCTTGCCTGATGTCTTGGTATTTATGGGAGACCTCATGGATGAAGGTTCCATATCAACAACTGCACAATTCCACAACTATGCAAAGAGATTGTTCAATATATTTGACATACAGTACCCAGTTACGGTATGTTAGATTGTTTTTATTTACATTATTTACATTTTTTTATTCGAACAAAAGACATTGAGAAAAAAAAGTAAAAAACATACAGTCGAATTGAGATTTTCTTCCTTTTCCTGAAGCCAGTTAAAAACCTCGAAAATCGTAGAAAAAGCCTTACTTTGCTACTTTAGAGTGCAAAAATCATAATCGCGCTTGGAATATTATCTATGGTTGTGTTTTATAACATCATTAAGTCTTATTTAATTTTAATAACTTTTCAATTTTCTGTTTATCGTAATAAAGTTTTTGGTACCAGAAACGAAAGTAATCCTCTTGCCGCTGCATTATAGTCGCTCTTTTTTGAGAACTAAGTGAACATCTCGAATTTGCAGTCGTTCAACTATTGCCCGCTAGATGACAGCACATTGATTGAAATTTCAATATAATTGGTAATTTGCAATAATAGGTATTGCGCTTTCAACGATATGCCAGCGTGGTAAAGTTTAAATTAAATAAACAGCCCAGAATTTGTTACTTCTTTTTAGATTAGAAGCTACGACCAGTCATTATGAATATTTCATAGAGTTTTAAATTATGAATACGTGAGTTTTGGTGACAGCGGTTTTGATAGTAATCGAGGCTTAAGGCCTTCCATTGTTTTTTTCTTTGATTTCCACTAAGTCCGCTGGATCAGCAGTTCCGGAGTTCGATTCCCGGTAAGACCGAATTTGTGAAAGCTGTGAATTTCGTTAGTCGGGTACTGATAGTAGGGTCATTCCAGCGAAAATGACACCGCGGTTCAAAAAAATAAATTACACAATTTAGTTTTAATTGTATGACTAGAATACGCCCATTTTTCGGATATTGTACAATTATTGTATTTTTTGTCTTCATTGACGCAGCCATAGTGCTGTTGTCTACAGTGAGTGAAGCATTTTTCCTATAATGTTAGCAACAATTTTCGCGGTTGTTTGTGCGTCTTTCTATAAAAGTTATTAATGTCGAAGAAAATACAATTTACGAATATCAAAACAGTGATAAGTGATTGCATGGAAGTATATATGGTGAGGAGTTATTAAAGTTTCAATAAATGCTAATTTCAAGTCCCACCCGTCATAACGAAACATATATATTTTTATGTTAACCAATAAATATGCAATCTATTGGCATTTGCTTTTGTAAAAGTAACAATTATAAAAATATAAATAAATAACGCACACACTCAATATGGCCCCGCACCAGGCAAATCCTGTGTCGCGGGTGCCACGGACACACACATAGACAACCAAAAACTACACCCAAACTCACGAGAGAAACAAATGTAAGCCATACAAACATCTCTCCTGGCCCGGGAATCGAACCCGGGACCTCCTCTGCGCGGCAGTCCGGCATGGCAACCGTTCGGCCATGCTATTTATGCTATTATGCTAGGGGTCATCAGGGGGCTTGGTTGGGCATTGTGCACGTAAATAGGAATTTAAATATTAAGATTTGGAATTGTGTCCCACCGGTCACAGCGATGGGTGGGACACACTTCTAAAAGTTTTTACTTTGACTAAATTTTTGTATTTTCATGGATTCGAGTTTTTACGATGTTTACTAGGTTGCTAAGATGTTTAACAGTTACTTTAATTTCGGAGTTAACATTTATTGTGTTAAATTATGACGATTGGGACACCATTTTGTGACAAGTCAGGTTTTAGGGCAGTTACATTTGAATACGTGAAATTTAAAAAAAATACACGTTTTATATGTAGATCCGTCACTTATAAGCAAATTATTAATAATTCTTCTCATAATTAATAATAATAATTATTATAACGCACACACTCAACATAGCCCCGCACTGGGGAAACCCTGCGTCGCGGGTGCCATGGACGCACACATAGACAACCACAAATTACACCCAAACTCACGAGAGAAATAAATGTAGGGCATACAAATATTTCTTCCGGCCCGGGAATCGAACCTGAGACCTCTGCGTGGCAGTCCGGCATGGTAACCGTTCGGCCAAGGAGGTAGTTAATTAAGACATTTTAACGCATAAAAAAAGATAATTAAAAAGTACAACATTTTTTCTGATGATTTTTAGTATCATGAAATGTCTGTCTCCACTAGTTTTAACTATATATACGAGCAAAATTTCTAAAATTTGATATATTTTGATATGATACATGATTATGTAATATAAAAAAATATATAATTCAAGGATGCGGCAGGATTTTTCAAGTTTATTAACGCATTTTACATACGTGTCTATGATTTCATGTCGTCATAGATAGTGTTTCAAGAAAAATATTACTTATATAAGATTACAAGATTATAAGATACTTTATCAGTTCTTTAATTCTGTTTTTTTTTATGTTAAAATGTCGTAATAAGACAAAAATTATAAAATATTTGCTTATTAATTCTGTGTATTCAATTGTAACTCGTCCCACCCGTCACAAAATCATGACACAAAATCATGTATTAATTAAGTATATATAAAATAGAACTTTAACATTCAAGTTATCACATATGAAAAACTTGCTGAACAAAATATTAATAGTTTGTCTTGATTTTGTCAATGAAGCCGTCAACTTAAACAGGCGGGTGTTGTGGATGTCCCACCCGTCTTAGAAAATTAAAAGTTTTAAGTATAAATAATGTCATAAATTTATGTAAATAAATAGTAGCAGTTGAATTGCATATCTGGCTTCATGATATTTTCATTTTAAGTCTAATTAACTAATGGTTAAGGAGAAATTACTTAAAGTTCAAGAAAAAAGGAGTCAAAATGTCCCACCCGTCACTATGGAATGGCCCAGGACAGGGCGTTCTCTAGTTTGAGACCAGGTAACTGGTGTGGTTGTCTGGCATACGTTATTATTAATTATTACATGTTTTGTTTGTCTAATTTCAGATAGTTTGGTTACCAGGAGATAATGATATAGGTGGAGAAAACGAACCAATAAGACTGGATAAAATCAAGGAATTTGCTGAAGTATTTAAACAACCCTCAGTAATTACGTACAAAAACATATCATTCTACAAAGTAGACCCGATATTGCGTAACATACCAGAGAAGAATACAAATGAAAATGCAAATATTTCAATTGTTGTTTCGCATTTCCCTGTTACTGTGAGGACTAGTTTTAGTCAAATGGTGTGTAGCTTTATATATAACAACATTATATGCACATTAATAGCATGGGCTATCAATTCATTCAATTTAACTTTAGTACATATTGAAACCTGTAGATGGCGACACTTGAATAAAACAAAATATAAAGTATTGAATCTCGAAAAATTTGACGTATATAATACAAAATAAGAAGTATACAATTTAAAAAAGAAATTCAAAACTATTTATACATCATTTTTATGTTTTTATTCATCATTTTTAGCAGCATTAGAACTCCTTGTGAAAGAGTTCGTCCAGCGAAGTACTACCACCTTACCTATATCTGCCGCCAAGTAGTAATGTTACTGCGTTCCGGTTTAGAAGAGTAAGGGTGCTGGTGAAATTATAGGCACATGGGACTTGTCATCTTTGTCTTAGGGTGACGGGCGCAGAGGCAGTGCCCCTCAAATCTTTGCGATTTAAAGCTCTGAGTGGCACTGCAACTGTTACGGACAGGCGTGTAGCTATAAACCATCAGGCGTACGACTTGTTCGTGCCGTCACTTGATATTATATAAAAAAAATTTTAGGAAAATTCAACTAAAATTAATTTACGTTTATGAAAATTGGTGAAAAATGGATTCTCGAAACTAACTAACGTTTTAGCAATGACTCGAAATTGGATTTTAAAATAATTCTAATGGTACCATGTAAAAAATGTAGAAGATTAACTGACCTTTTACCAAAATAACGATAATGGTCACTCTGCGCCCCTCCCCAGTTTTAGATACGCATCGGGCCGCGCACACTGACGGAACGGCAACAAGGCAGTAAAACCATTTCCGGAAATCCGGAATTCAAAAAAGTAATTAATTATTATTTGAGTCTTAACAACTCTATGTCGCGCTTTGTAGCTATATCTATACATGTATCTCTATATGTGGAGCCTTTTTCCGACCATTGGTTATGGCCCAGTAAGTACATACATGACTGTCTCGAACTCCACCATGTAAGTCCACCATGGTATAATAAGACAAATATGGTAATTTCATACAAACGTAGCGCGGCTTGTGTGACGGAAGCTGTGCCGTTATCAGATAGGATTTTACACGCAGGCAGCTTCATCTCACAATTAATCTTCTTAGGGCCATTATGGCGTAGCCAGAATTAACAGTGTTCAGTGTTAGCAGTGGCTCGCTGACAGCGACAAATTTGAACCCTTGTCAGTCATTGTCGGCAGACCGCCAAAGCATTGTGTTTTTTACCTATTTATTTTATATCCATTTAAATATATTATTTCGATGCTTATCGTTACTATAACTGGTTGCTCGCTCGTTAACAATAGTGTTTTTATTTTAGTAATTATATGTTATAATTTTGCAGGTGAACAACAGACTCCAACCAAACATCTATTTCTGCGCCCATGATCATAAATCAAAATATATTACGCAAAATAAAAACCTGGTCTTCAAAGAGACTACTGAGTTCAGAGATGGAGATCCGCCTCTTGAAATTACGTTCAGTGAAGATATAAAATATGAAATATTTGTGCCAACATGCTCGTACAGAATGGGAACGAATAAAATTGGATATGGAGCAGCTGTTCTTGGTGAGATACTAATTCATATTATTTTCGTCATTATCATCAATCCATCAAGTGTCCCCTCTAAAAAGAGGGTTTAGCTTATTAAATTCAAATCATCTTTATTTCATAGGTTATTTCAAATTACACTTGAAATCGTCTTATTAATTAAATTCTACTGCTCATTCGTAACGCAGAGTCCCCTGAGAAGAATGAGCAAGAAACTCTAGGGGTTGCTGTGTTAAATATACGTTTCAATACATTTAACATTTTCAATATTTATTTCAAACAATGAAGATTGAGACTGCCTGCAAGAGTTAAAGGTGTCACTACTGTAGATTCTTTGTCATCCGTGACAGTATAGGCTCATAAAAAAAATGTACGCAGAAACTGTACAATATCATCATCATGTCAACCGGAACACGTCCACTGCACTGAACATAGGCCCCCAAAGATTTCCAAACTAGCCGATCGGACGCGGCGTGCATCCATCGGTTACCAGGTTAGTAGGGGCCGTCGCACTGAACGCCTTCCGGTTCGTGGTCTCCGTTCGAGAACCTTTTTGCCCCAACGGCCGTCAGTTCTACGAGCTGTGTGCCCTGTCCACTGCCACTTCAACTTACTAATCCTTTAGGCTGTCGGTGACTTTCGTTCTTCTACGGATCTCCTCATTTCTGAAACGAGAAGACGTCCCGGAGCTTCCCAAAAGCTGCCCAACCGAGTCGAACTCGAGGATTGACCTCTTTCTCGAAGTTGGCCCTGCCTAATTGGACGGTTTGTCCGAGGTAGACATACTCGTCAACAACTTTGAGAGTAGAGGTTCCCACTGTTACAGCGGTGGGTATGACTTGGACATTCGACATAAGCTTCGTCTTGTCCATGTTCATTTTTAGACCCACCTGCTGGGAAACTCTATTGAGGTCACCGAGCATGGTGCCACGCTCTTCCAAGGATTCTGCCATGACCACGATATCATCTGCAAATTGAAGGTGAGTGATGTACTCGCCGTTGATGTTGATGCCGAGTCCTTTCCAGTTCAGTAACATGAAGGCATTTTCCAATGCAGTGGTGAACAGTTTCGTACAAATTTCGTTTCAATCATCTCGTTCCACGTCGCAATTGGATAGGCCTTGTGCATTGGTCCTGGAGTCGAACTGACATAGCGTTTCTGTACAAACACTTCAACACTTCGATATATCGATAGTCAATGCGGCACCGTTGTAGAGACTAAGGGTCGTATTCTAGAACTCTACTCAATGCTCAAGTCAGGACTTGAGTATGATTCAAAGCACTAGAAATTATACTCAAGTCCTTGCCATTAGGGTCGTATTTCTAGTGCTTGAAATCATGCTCAAGTCTGCTCTAATCCTGACTTGAGCATTGAGCAGAGTTCTGGAATACGACCCTCAATCTCGATCGAATCAGACGCTTTGTCATAGTCCATAACGCTAAGCATAACGGCAGGTTATACTCCTCGGCCTTCTGTATAACCTGCCGCAGCGTGTGGATGTGATCTGTAGTACTGAAGCCCTTTCAGAAATCGGCTTGTTCGGCGGGCTGGAAGTCAACGAATCTGCGCGCGAGACGGTTCGTGATGACACGTGAAAACAGCTTATAAACGTGGCTTAGAAGCGAGATGAACCTGTATTTCTTCAATCCCTATTGTTATCTCCCTTTTTGAAGAAGAGTATCACCTCCTCTCTGAGAAGGACTCTTAGTACCGGTGTTCCACCCGCTTTCAGAAGCTCGGATGTAATTCCGTCTTCACCCGGTGCCTTGTTGTTTTTAGCTGTTTCAGAGCCATCTTAATCTCGTACAGACTGATGTCTGGGATATCCTCAGTATAGTGTTGGGTGAGCTTGGTTCTGCGCTATCTATTGGCGCCATGGGTACTTGGTGATACTTTTCTGTGCTGTACATACATTGGGGGGTTTTAGACCATTTCATTTCATTAGTGTTGGTAGATCGCCAGAGCCTCGTTAGTAGGAGCAGGGTGTACCGTGTGCTGGTGAGGTTGGCTATTAAGCACCGTAGGGTAGGGTGGGTGGCGCCCCTTACACCCTACAATACACAATACAATAACCATTAGCATAAAGTTTTTGTTTCACTATAGTTTTAATATAATATCAACCGTAATGTTATTATTCAGACGTCTGTTAAGAATACCTAGTTTATTTTTAATCCTCATGTGATTTTTAATAAAAAATAAAGTATTCCTCTTAATATATATAACTTTTTCTTTCGTATATGTACTGTGACTCTAGTGTAAGAATGTTAATCTCTTTAAACTTATCTCTCAAAGACACTCTGGGGCCCAGATTGTAATAAGCGAATAGTTCAGTGCAAGTTGGGGAAGTCATATGTTTTTCAATAGTTGTGAACCTTCTTCGACATGCAGGTTTTATCACAATATTTTCTTTTACCGTTAGAGAGGTAATGCTATTAAACATGCACATATGTGTGTAACTTAAAAATTAAAGTCAAATGTACATGTCCCCGCTGGGATTCGAAAAATCGACCTCTTGTTTGAGATACAGTTTAGTTTTAGTAGCAGTGGAGCTTCTTGTAAAAGAGTTCGTCCAGGGAAGTACTGCTTATTTCTGCCGCCAAGTCATAATGTGAGCATTACTGCGTTCCAATTTTGAAGGGAAAGAGTGCTAGTGAAATTACAGGCACATGGGACTTATCAAGTTATGTACCACGTTGACTGGCGCAGTGACAGTGCCCTTCAGATCTTTGTGATTTAAAGCTCTGAGTGGCACTGCAACTGTTATGGACAGGTGTCGCTTACCACCAGTCCCACGACTTGTCCGTCCCGAGATACAATTAATTATCTTCAATTCGCAGTGGAGTTATTAGGTATTTTTAATTAAAATTAAAAAAATACTTTATTTGATGAGCAATACAGGTTAACAATAAAAGAAATACAACCTTTTATTTACAGTATAGTGGAAGAACTTACGAACATTTCTGTCAATAAAAGCTTAATTATTTCAATACAATGCTTTGTACCGTTTCAGAATCGAACAACCGGAAAATGAGGTACACGGTCTTCTGGTCATCGGAACGGTTTCCATTCCTAATGTTTTATTTAGTCGTCGTAGGATTGGCTTCGGTGTATGTCGCCATATACTTTACCTTTAAGAAGTTAATAACGAGACGTACTACTGCGTTAAAAACAAAGACCCCTCTTGCCTAGAATTTAAAGTAGTAAGTACCTGATTGACAGCAACCTATCGGCTTTTATATTACACGTTGTTGGAAATGCATTTATCGATAAGCAATTCATGAAAGTGTGTCTTTTTATGATAAAACCGTCCGAATTAAAATATCCATGAACTTGATTAAAATAATTATGTGTAACATGTCGCTTAAAACTGGTCACAAATTTGACACTACTTACATCTATTTCGGGTTTTACCATTGGATATAGGTAAACCAATTTGCGGAGATCTCTTTAGTGAGCCTTCGTGACCATAGACTAGTCAAACTTTTATTCTGTAAGCAAGATTCACAAATGCGTGTGAACTAATTATCAAACTTTTACACATATCACAACTCTAGTTATCATAATTAAAATAGATAAGTACCGTCAAAAGTTTAAGTTGTAATTGTACTAAACTGTAAAAAAGGTATAGGAAATGAAACTATTTTTCCGGATTTAAATCGCGTATATTTGTTTTTTCGGGTTTGTTAGAAATCCGGAAAAATAGTTTCACTTCCTATGTGTAACAATCGCGAAAACCTAAGAAATCAATATGTATAAAAAGGTTACCTATCAGTAGTTCGATATGACATTTTCCAGAAGTAACGTTTGCTCGAATTTTCATAACGTCGAAAGTAATTTTGAAATGTTTGTGTTTGTTGTTGTCTGTGTTTGATGTCTGTGAAAATGTTTTTTTCTTTTAAACCTAACTTAACCTAACCTAACCGAACCTAATCGTGTCTTTACGATAAACATCCAATATATCCTGAAAGAACAACGGCTTCGTTCGGTTTTCGGTGTAATGAAAACTCGAACAAACGTTACTTCGGAAAAGAAAAATTCGAGCTTGTGATAGGATTACCGTAAAAACGGTTTCAAACGGGGTCTGACAACTTTAAGAAAAATTAAAGGATTATTAATTTACCATGAAATTAATTCAAGATTCTGTGTTAATTAATCGTCAAATGAATTTAAAGAGCAAAAGAAATGCCAAAAATCTTTTTAAGGTCATATTAGTCTACTGTAACATTTTTAAATTGAAGTCTTTATGATTGTAGGATTTAGCATAGATAAGAAAATAACAGTATTTTGTAACTCTGTTTTATCGAAAATATGAATAGTTAGCCATTTCCTTTGTTTAGCATTATACTGTTATTGACATACAATGCAGTAATTTTACAGGTTAAATTATTGTGTTCAGAAGTGTACGAAGAGAGACGTAGTTTTTAAACTTATTTATTTATGTTTTTTTTTGTGTTTATCAGACATTTTGGTCAAGTTATATTCAGCGGTCAGCGTAAATGCATATACCTTATGGAGGAATTTTATTTTTTCCGTGCATAAAAGCACCTCATTCTCCAAAGTGCAGGTCACTTTAACAAAAAAGAACATAAGGTACTACTATTTAATATTAAATGAAAGAAGCTTCTGTCGTATTGAGCAAAATAGGACTGGCGTTGAATATAATCAGGACATGTAGGTATTGTAGCGCTTAATGATAGGATGCTTTTAGGTATTAGAAAGAAGTACATTTAACCCGCCTTTCTATTAGCTTTCCAATAACATTCCAATAAGTATATCCTAGTTTCTTTTAACTATAGCGAGCCTCTAGTACACTGCATTTCATTCTGCAGCTATCTGAAAACCGCCTTGTCTATGATTAATTCTTTTAAAGACTGGCATAAGGTATGATTTCGTTGCCTTTATTACCATTGACATAAATTATAATTTATTAATAATGAGCCTATAGTTGCATTTAATTTTGTAGTTATTTTAAAATTTAATTTTTTGTGACAAAGTTATGTAATTAAAGATATAAATTTCGAACCCTTCATATTGTACGTTTGTTAGTGCAGTCAGGGATGATTTTGGCTCTCCATATTGCCAAATTTTGAAGTAGGTACTAATAGAAATTAATATTTGTGTCGAAAGGAAATTCAAGCGCCACCATTTCAGAGTTAAATTTTAACTTGTTGGTCTTCTGCGTTGTATGCTTAAAATAATATGTACATAAAATAGTGTGAATGGAAGTTTAGAAACAAGAATAAACGGATGACTGGGTATGAAAGGTCTGATACGAAACGAAAGTTAAATCGGAGGTCCATAGTCTCTGCCTACCCCATTGGGAGACGTGATTCGTATGTAATTCAGAACAAATATGTTTGCATGCCTGAATCTATGTTGCAGTGTATGTCAGCAGAAAAATTCTAAATTAACATTGTAATCCTCCATGTTAAATGCTTATTTCAATTAATTTTACTTCAGTCAAATTGTAATTGTATTGTGATAGATTGTTGCAATAATAGATAGTACAATTTATGCTTTACCTATTTATGTTTAATGATTATGTCTTTTATTTCCAAGAAGTTACGGTTATATTTTGTTTTATTTTATGTAAGTATTCCTAATTTGTTATAGTATAATTTATGTTAATTTACAAGGAAGAAATAAATGATTGTCAAATTATTTATATTTGAAAATATGACAAAGAAAACCAAATAAATTGAACACAATATACGTACATAATTCGATACTGAATTATAGTCATAATTTACTTTAATTTTTTAAATTGATTCTTATGTACAAAACTAATGTTGTATTCATATTATTTAGAAATTAAATATATTTATACTTATTTTAATTTTCTTACATCAATAACCTTCCTTATTATTCCTTATTATTCTCAGCGAACAGAATATACAAATCACACTGTATATGTGCGTTTGTTTACATTATTAAGGTGTAATAACAAATATCACTTGAAACTATTTCTCATTAATTACCAGATAGATAGCGAAATAAGTAGCGTATATTTACCTAAAGTTCATGGATGTAACACACATATAGAGTGGACAATAACTCCTGACATTCCTAAATTATTATAATGTAACTCGCTATTACTTTAATGCATTGTTGTGCTTGACGAAAAAATTGTAAATAAAAATACACACACCGGCACATTTTACGAAACAACATAAAATAAGAATATAGGTATAATATTAACATTTATATTTAAATAAAGATAAAGCAATTTAATTAACATCTCAATACTCAATACTTTATTGCATTCCCAAAAGTTTACAATGTAGCAGGTGAACACGCTTAAAGTAGAGCATCGGGACCCTATTGGGCACAGCAAAAACACATACACAACACAAACACAGAGAGGGCAACATTTATAAATAAAATCTTCAAAAACCTTACAAGAAACAAAATACAATTTATACAAAAAGACAATTCTTAAATCTCAAATAAATTTTAACACTATATTATAATTAAAAAAAAATTAATAAATATTTATATGCTATTAACAAGGAAAATAAAATTAATAATAATAATAAAATATTGCGGTAGCATTTGTGCCTAGTATTTATACATGTATGTCATCTAAATACACTGTGTACATTCATTATTTTAATAGGAACATATTTCTTTACCGTTTCAATATTCACTTATTCGCTTACGTCTTTTGAACATAGACGTATTAGGGTCGTATACCAGAACTCTACTCAATGCTAGTCCTTGCCATTAGGATGATGACGACCCTTAGAGTCGTATTCCAGAACTGTACTTAATGCTCAAGTTAGGATTTGAGCAGACTTGAGTATGATTTCAAGCACTGGAAATACGACCCTAATGGCAAGGACTTGAGTATGATTTCTAGTGCTTTGAATCATACTCTAGTCCTGACTTGAGCATTGAGTAGAGTTCTAGAATACGAGCCTAATAACTTGGAATGGATTATTTTTTTTAATTTGTGACAAATCAGAAATGACTGAAAATTTAAAAATTATAAGAATTTGATGTTGACGAAATCAAAGTGTAATAAATAACAAAAAATCAACTAGTTAACAAAATTTACATAGATACAAAATCAACTTCGAACCTCTCAACAAATCTTTTATTAAGAATTAAAACCAATGAATGAAAAAATAACAGTCAACTAATTTTGTATTTTCAAATTACACCTAAACGAAAAGGGTAAAATAATCAGACATAGTTTTCTTTAAAACTTCTGCTAAATGTGCTGGTATGTGTATAACTATTTTTTTTTTTAGTTTTTTTATTTTTAGTGCCGAGATTTTAGAAGGAATACTCTCTATGTATATTACTGTATTTCGTGAAGGTTAGGCAAATACAATGCTTATTCTGCTCTCTGTTGATTACGATTTGAAACTTTGAAAATGTCCCCATATTAATCCATGTAATCACTTGAGTGCATGGTTTTGGCCACTTCCATAGTATCATTTAAGATATTGATTTTATAGATTATAAATACAGGGGAGCTTGAAATATATCACGAGATATGAGTGACATCTCAAACAATATGCTTTTCATATCAGACTTAGGAGTTGTTCTTGTTACAAGCAAAGGTTTTAGGTTTCAAATCTTTAATCCCACTTTTTTCAAATACACAACTAAAAATAAAGTTAAAACCATATAAACATTTAAAATAACAATAGAAAATGAACTGGACACAAACAGTGTACGGCAGGATAAATTTACTGCACCGGTTAGTAAATTTGCTGTTAAAAAGTATATTAAGCCGTTGTCGTTGATAGCTAAAATAATTAACGGAACTTGAAATAACAGTTTTTTATCTTTATCTTGAAACAACACTTCAATAAAATACATTAAACATATTATACTTGTAAAAACTGAGGACAAATAAATACAATAACTTGAATTTGCTAATGTTCTAGATACAGGTAGATCATTATTTAAAAAATACAGTGCCATCCATTGAATAACACTTAAACATGCAAGTTTGAGAACAATATTAATTTTTGATTTTGTATGATCACTCAATTCAGTTTTGACATATGCAGCATACAAATAAAGAGAAACGTAACCCAAACACGAAGTAATACCTTCCCTATTGGCTGTTATTAAGCTAGTTCTAGGAGTATCACTAAATACCCAGTCTTGTAAACCAAAGTATAATATTAATTCATGAAACACCAATATTATAAGGCTAAATAAGAAAGGTCTGTTTGAAAGGAATAATATGCATGTAGCTAATAATTTACAAAGAGCTAGAGTGAAAAAGAAATTCCAATGCACTCCATATTCGGTCACATGTTCTTGATAGTCTAATTGTTTCACAGATATGAATCTGGCTATACCTAACAGTATTAGAATAGTAAAAAATTTTGCATTTGATTTTATTATTACCAAAGTTTTATGTTTTTGAAGGTCTTTGTGTACTAACCCACTCATAAGAACAAACAGACCTACTCCAGTGTCCATTAGACTGAAACCGTATTTTTCAGTTTTAGCCAGGTCACGTGGAAACACTTGAAAATCAACAGCCAATATACATAAAACTGTAATCAAATACGTCAAACCTCGAAGACAAGATATGGTTTGTATATTTGTCGTTAATAATACATTTTGTTGTGCCAACATTTTACAAATATCTATTTCATGATTCACAGTAATAAATTTCAAAATTAAAAGTGTGAATATTATTAAATTTAAAACATAAATATAGTTAGATAATATTGTATGAGCAAAAATCAAAGACAATACTATTACAAAATAATCGTAAACATAGCAAAGTAGGCCTCTTGTCTTACGTTTTATAGAACAATATAGTGTACATTGCACGGTAAAAAATATACAAAAAAACGTCCGGAGTGCCGTCGTGCCGTGGTTATTCTGCATGAAAGATTCATGATATTTCTTGTACTCGCTGGCATTCATCGCTATTTCTTGAGACATTGTACATCCAGGCCACTGGATACCGCCTAACTATTGCGGTGGGTTAGATCCTTGTTTTCATAAAATTCACCGTGCTCATTGGTTGAAATCAAAGTGTTCGGTAACTTACAGGGGAATGTACTTCCCACTTCGTATTTTGTACTCTTTTTTATGGAGATCTACAATAGAAAACACATTGTTTCGAAAAAAATTGATAACATTGTTTTAATAACGCCGCGTTATCACGTTGTATCAGCTGATTGTCAATGTCATAAAATTTATAGGACGTATTACTTTTGTATACATTGACTTTTTGAATATTAAAAATGCATTAATAAAAAACAAACAAGGTGTGCAGGTTTTTGATGTATTGTTTAAATAAAACCAAATTAAAGCAAATAAATTACAATTTTGAAAAGGAATTTAATAATTCGTAGTCCCACAAAAACGATACACATTTCTAAATTTTCAAACGATAGAATTAATCTGCAAAAACGCAACAATAAAACGCTGTTGATTTTGTTTAGTGGTCATGTTCGTTTTGTAATGAAATTTTTTTTTATTCCAAATAATGTAATCGAACAACATAATTTTGTTATTTTTTTAACATTGTTGATGTTTCCCATATGTTTTCATTGTAATTTAGATAACGACCAATTTCATCGTGTACGGTGCGCGGTGCCACATATACCGAAAATCAGTTGCGAAATTTTATAGCCTTTCCAATTAGAGGCCAATATCAATAAAATATCATAAACTTGACTATTATAATATGACAGTAGTGTATAACAATTTTCGGTTACAATTCCTCGTTTGAATTGTAGAAATTAGGAATTATACTTTATGTATTTATAAATGAAAAAGCAAATTTTATTAAAATTATTGGTGCGTGGTAAAACATATTAAATCTATGGGTAAAACTCATTTCGAATTTACAATGGAACGAGTGTGACTTCATACGTCATGCGGTTGTTCGGTTGTTTTGTTGTTCGATCGTGTAATTTTTTCATTTAATTGTGAAATTTACCTTAGAAAATAAAAAAATACAATTGGAATAGTTCAACGCGTTGTCAACTGTAAATTTAATCAATATTTAGTGTGTAAATATGGGGATATTTGGTAATTCTTCACCTTTCGACGCGGACGTAGGTAAGATTTCTCTAGCAATGAATAATACTCTTTAAGGTTAAAAACTTTCTTTGTTCACAATTCATATCATGTGACAGTATTTATATGAATAAATGCCTCAATTTCTACTACTTTCGTATCGATATTTGCGTTCAAGATACAAAAATCATACCATTGATATTGTTCAGGTAAGTCAGGAAAATCGTAAAGGCCTAAGCATTTGCCATCGTGTAAGGCCATTTTTTTCACCGATAATTGGCTTTATGACTAAAAACTAAAGGTCTTATGCTTATAAGTAGATACACCAGGTTATTAATTTTCTAGTATTAGTCATTAGATTATATCTTATTATGAATTTGTCTTGAAAATTATGACTCATTCGTTATTATCGTATTTGTGGCGTACCTATTTAGTTCATGTTGCCTATCAGACCTTCAATACTAACAAGGGAAAAATGTTAAAAGGCCTTTAAGCTCTTCTCTTTAGAGAAGACATTTAAATTTACATTCTTAAATTATTAAGTTGTAATGTCATTTCGACTCATCTGAAAAACAGAGTCCGATGTGATTTTATAGCGAAAAGAGAATAAGTATGTTACAAGAATAATTTTGTTATTCAAACTAAGGCCTATATAAAGGTGTTTTGAGAATTTATATATATTATTTTGTTTCGGAAATATAAAATCGAACAACGGTCGATCTGACATCCACAATGAAGAAGGACGAACGAAATGCACTATGTCCTGAGAACAAGTAGTTTTGCACATAGATCTTTGTGGTAGATATGGTGTACATTTAACACAAAATAATAATCATTCATATTATTATTTAAATAAAAAAAAATATTTATTCTGCAAATAAAAAATTCTATCTATGCATTAAAACTTTTCTATAAGATCCCACATCCAAATAAATTCATAAAACACCAATGGTATACATACATATATCTATTATATTCTATCCATGCTTTAAAACTTTTCTTTAGGATCCGATATCCAAAAATCCATTTTCTATATACAAATTATCCAACTGGCTCACTATGTATGAGAAGGAAGGTGAGATGAGTCACCAAGTGAAATATTCATGCATATTTATAAAATTATGTTGATTTCTTGGACTCTCTTGATTTATTACATTATCTGGTCAAAGAACTTTAGATTATCAATCACCTAAAACGTTTTTTATTATGTGTGCATTTAGGTCTTTAATGTTATTAGCCTTATTGTCTTATCAGCAAACATTTATTTACAAATTTTAATTATTGTTTAGTGATTTAACTTCATAGACGTTTTTGGAGTATATCTATTACAGTACAAGGTATTCTTTGGTGATGAATATTATTATTGATTAATGATATATTTATACTAATATTCCACCTCTAAGGGTGGCAAACTCGGGGACGAATTACTTTTGAGGTCGGTTTTTTTAGTACTCTGTACTGAGAATAAAATATTAGATTTTGGAGTTAATTGTTTCATTATTATTTGTAGTAAGGTTATGTTTCAAGTTTATTTCATGTTATTATTAATTGTAATTTAAAACATACTTTGAATTTATATTTTTTGAGGAGTTACCGTTTAATCAGTGACATATTTTATAAATTAGTTTATATTATATTTATTATAAAAATGTCGACAAGATGGAATTCCTGTTGTATCTATTGTAGACAATACAATGCAAGTAGTTTGTATTGCACACAGAATTCAATACAAAACCAAATGAAAGACAAACAAAAAGGTACAAGAGATGACCTTATTCTAGATAACAATCTCTTTCAAGAGACCTTGAGATGACAATTTGACCTAGATCATGCCCTTATGTTGGTAACAGATAAATTATTTAAAATGCTAATATTACGCTTTACACGTCACGACTATATGCATTTGTGATATTTAGACATTCATATCGAAATATATAAAAATAAAAAATGTGAATATTCAAAATAAATGTTCAAAATAAAAAAAAATTAATGTAAAATTAAAATGTTCAATAAAACCGATATTATTATCCAGGTTCAACTTCGGTCGCTACAACGAGTGCTTTAAAACAATTGTTGCCAAAAAACTGGGCATCTTTTTCAGGGTCAAACGGTACCTTAGTCCAGAACAGATTTTAAGTCTTTATCAAGCACAAACTGTTTGAAGTGTCACGATGTCGTATTTGCGTTTTTATCTCAACTCTATAGTCTTTTTTTACCTGACTGTACAAAGCAGGGAACTCTTTACTTTTACTCCACTAATTTGTTATAATTAATTGAAATAAAATGAGTGAACAAGTTCGGTGGTATAGGAGTACTGATGTCATGATGTCATGTATGGGACTGTTCTGATTCGGTGGAGCGAAAAGTAATAAGACTGATTACTTGCTACGACTAGCAATTTTACCATAAATATACTTCTACATACCATAAACATTTAAAGTCGTGGTAACGTTTCAAGCAGAGGTACGTGGGTTCGAATTTATGAGCAACAGATTACAATTTAGTTCCACCCTCACCGTTCCTCCTTCAGATTACTTATGTACTTGTTTCGCTGGCACAGTGACCCGAAGTGGATCTTTGTCTCCGATACCAAAGTACGCCATTTCTTTTGGTCTTTGACTACTATTCTTCCAGCGATATCACGAACGGCCCTCTGATCTCGGATGATGACTAATACGCCTTTTGACAGCTCGATTCTTTCTTCTCTCCTATTTTTTCCACATGCCCAACCAACGAAGTCGGGCGGATTTATTTCTGCGATTATTTTCGGTTCAGACACTAACTCTTCGATTCGTAGTAGAAAATCCGGAACACTCCTTCCTTATGGACATGGATATCCACGAAGTGTTTTGATCTATCATTCGTGACGCACACGGAAAAGGAAACGTTGTAATTTAGGGTTATCATAACACACACACACACACACACACACATTCATAAACCTACGCTAAGGAAACCCTGTATCGCGGGTGCCATGGAAACACATAGACAACCACAAATTACACCCAAACTTACGAGGGAAATAAATGTAGGCCATACAAATGTTTCTCTCGGCCAGGGAATCGAACCCAGAGCCTCTGCGTGGCAGTCCAGTATGATAACCGTTCAATTTACTATATAAATATATAGTTAATTGAAGGATAAACTGTTACATTGATGCGGGACATGAACAATCATAAAAAAGACAGGAAGAGATTGGAGTAATTTGAAATGTGGTGTTGGCGGCGAATGTAAAAATAAAATGAATTGAGAAGATATCTTATGAAGAAGTTTTAAAAAGGGTTAGGCAACAAAGAAATCTTATTAACACAATGTGGAACAGTAGGGGAAAATATTCTTACATCATTTAATATCATTTCACAGAGAAGGCGACATGCGAAAACAATACAAATGAAGAATGGGGTCTGATTCTGGAGATCTGCGACAGAGCAGGCGCATCGCCGCAAGCGGCGCGGGACTGCCTGCGCGCTGTACTGCGTCGCCTGGCACACCCTGATCCGCACGTGCAAGTCCACGCTGCTACGTTGTTGGACGCTTGTGTCGCTAACTGCGGACGCATTTTTCACCTTGAGGTGAGTTAGAAATTTCGCTGCAAATATTCTTTATTGGGCTAGGACGTCATCCAGGACGGATGAGGCATGTGACCGAAAACCGAAAACAGTTGGACCACCGTGGTCGTCGGTATTCAAACTCATACAAAACAAACAGAAGTTGGACCACCAGAGATATTAACGATTAATATCTATGCTCCGTCTCTTTTTAGTAAGTGACCAGGGAGCCTAATCTCGATCTCCGTCCGACATCCGTCCGAAACAATTACTGCCAAATAAGCAATACTTGACCAAATGAAAAGACGCGTGATGCGAATGAAGCTTCATACTGGATACTTGTCTTTTAATTTTGTCGAATATTACTTATTTGACAGTAATTGTTTCGGACGGATGTCGGACGGAGACCGAGAGTAGACCCCGAGCATTGTAGTTAGTCGTCACGAATAAGTACAGCAGTTTCTTTCAAGGAAGGAATATCGAATCTATTTTAAAATTGACCATCAATTGAAGTCTGTTTTTAATGATTATTATCATCCTGTTAAGATTAAGAGCCATGTTTGTGTCGGTGTAGCCTCCTCCATTCCTCACGATCTATAATCAGCTCCTTGACCTCTTTATAGATGTTCACGTTGACGTTAGAGGTGCACACTACGATTCGATTTTTATGAAGATCGATTCTAGTGTATATCGTTTGTTAAAGGTAAAACCATATAAGTGACATTTTCCACAAAGTCTCTAATTTATATACTGCTCTCGTAAAGAAAAAAGGCACTATTATGCATACTTTATACAGCAGTTGTGCCTGTTTACGTTCCGAGGGCAGTATAGCTATGGTAAGAAAATCACTCTTTCTGCACGTGTTACTTAATAACAATAAGCTATAAACTTAAATAGTTTTATCTGCAGAAAGATGGCGATTTTCTGGCAACAGGTACGTATTTTAGAGATTTTTTGTGGAAAATGACACATATGTGGTTTTACCTTTAAGCAGACGATATGATCTAGCGATTTTTCGATCGATTCGAAATTGATTCAACATTAAAGCGAATCGTATCGTCTAGATTGTATTCATAATTTAAACAAAACAGTCTCTTTCTGATGAACCCCTATTTTATAATGGCCTGCAAGAAAAGCAATTTGGCAACATCTAAGTTCAATAAGTCTACAATCTGAACGTCTTTTCTCACTGGTTAGGTTAAAAGAAAATCGTAACCCACTGGAGTCAAAAAGGCTGTCAAAAGTATTTTCTTTTTATCGAAATTAATTTTGAAACGATTTTCATGAGATTAATTCAAGAGCATACGATTCCGATCTGCGGATCGATTCAGAGGAATATGATCCATTACGATCCAAAAAATCGATACAACGCAAAAAATCGTGCATCCCTAGTTGATATCCTCTTTTATTTGCTCACTGAATGCTATTTTCAGTCTTCCTCTTTTTCTATTTTCCTATATTCCTCGCATCTATAACTTTTATAAATTCATCATTATGTAATCATCCAAACAATTTCCACCTTCTGTTTACTTTTAAAATATTTCTTTCGTTTCTAGCAGGGTTTATAAAAAGGCTTTTCGAAGATAATGAAACTTGTTACCGTTGTGGAAAAAAAATGTGTGCGTAATAAATACATGGATCAGATTAAATTGAAGGTCAAGGTTTTTGATCTCTCTACAGTTGTTTATGGATAAGAAAAATATGAAAGGTCTTATTGTAATTTGTTAAAGGTGGCATCTCGCGAGTTCGAAACTGAATACCGTCGGTTGATATCGCGCGCGCAACCGGCTATCGCGGCACGATTGCGTTCTTTACTTCGCAAATGGGCGGATGGGGAGTTCCGCTCAGATCCTCAGCTGGACCTTATTCCGGCTCTGGCGAAACAGCTGCGCGCTGAGCAAGCAGACGGGGCTGGTGCGCCTTCACAGAGCGCCAATGCTTCCACCACATCCGCTGCTGCCGCGGCCGCGGCCGCGCAGAAGGAACAGGTATAGTTTAACTGCAATGTAATAGCACTAAGCACTTTTAGGTATATTCCAAGACAATTTTTGTTGTTGCAGCAATTTGGAGAATTAATAACTAAGAATGCCAACAAGTAGCTCCACCACCGTTACTAGATCGAATAATAACCTGTAAATGAAATTCTATTTTAGCGGTTCTTGCAAATGTGACGGAAATTTAAGTATGGAAGTAACAGAGTTTGGGTCTTAGAGCCTTTTCCTGTTCAGCCTACCTACTAACTACCTCCGTGACCCAATGGTTACCATGCCACGCCGAGGTCCCGGATTCGATTCCTGGACCGGGAGAAATATTTGTATGGTTTAAATTTATTTCTCTCGTGTGTTTGGGTGTAATTTGTGTGAAAAAATAACAAATATGCCTGAAACACGACAACCTTGCTGCAATAAACAGAGTACGCTCGAAGTTTTTTGTCGAGGGATTCTGCCCTTGGAATAAGCAGGTAATGTTTTTAACACATGACATGACATGACACATTGTTATTGGCGCATCTAATTTGGATTTTCGATAACAGTAATGGTAAATTGTTTAGGAAGACCTAGCTCGCGCGATCGCCCTGTCCCTGAAAGAGTCTAATGCTACTGCGGCACCGGCGTCGTCGACGCTGTACCCGCGCGTGGACACGGAGGCCATCCCCGCGCAACCCGCACAGACCCCGCGCAAAGTACGCGCTTTGTACGACTTTGAAGCCGCTGAGGACAATGAACTTACATTTATGGCTGGCGAAATGGGTGAGTATTTTATGTTCGCACTTGGAGACGCATACGACGCGCGTTTTTTAAGTGCTCAAAAAGCAGATAGCTGCGTTTGTATCGCGTTTTACGCACGTTAAATAGATAACGAATTTCCTGTATATAAATATATCGTGATGTCTTTTCCAGTTCACGTGACGGACTCTAGCGACCCAAACTGGTGGAAGGGTTACAACGAGCGTGGGGAGGGCCTCTTTCCTGCCAACTTCGTCACCTTCGATCTCAGCGAGCCCGCACCCAGTAAGTGATATTTTATTCATAATTTTTACACTACACTTTACATTTTTTTTTAAACCCATATGCCACTATTTCTTTGTGCTGTAGTCCTTACATTGATCCCGTTAACGTTTGTATAAAACAAAGTACGGCCATGACAGTAAGGTCCCCTTCAAACTTGACGCTATTATAAGCGCAGCAGAGGTGCGCCTTCAGTTATTTTTAGTTTACTAATTGTGACTGCAAAAGTGTCGCTGGCTAGTCACGACAATGGCGCTTCTAAATATTGCATGAAAATCGGTAGTGGCGCGGCTGCAGTGCTTCTATAAGCGTCTAATTTGAAGGCGCCCTAATAGGATGACTGCCGTTGTGTCATATTGTTTATAAAATGATAATTGACAGATTAAAGTACAGGAGTGTAAATAATTTCATTACAGAGTACTAAAAAATCGACCTCAAAAGTTATTCATCCCCTAGTTTGCCACCCTTAGAGGTGGAATATTTTCTTCAAATTTAAATGGACCACTACTCAGGTACCCTCTTTCCAACAAAAAAGAATCATCATAATCGGTTCACAACATACATACGAAAAAAACATACATTCGAATTGAGAACCTCCTCCTTTTTTTGTAGTCGGTTATTTTTATTATTTTATTGAGGGACAAACAGTTCCGCGTGTGAGAAAAAAAATACATATTTAAAATTAACAATGTCTGAACCTGTGGTCCCCTAAATACACTTTAAATAAAACAAAAAGATAACCCGGCAAATTGATACAATTATAAATAAATTACAACAATAAACGGGACGTGTATTTATAAGTCTCTCTACCTTCTATGTATATTTTAACTTAACTCTACCTTCTATATATATATATTTACGAAGTTTGTAAATTTGTCAAACAACATTTACTTTTTTTATTTTAATTTCAATTTAAACCACGGGCGAAAAGAAACCCGAATAGATTTGTTTGTGGAAAGTACCCACAACTACACTTTACTTAAAAAGCTCCTACTACTTATGCACGAAAGTGTATAATAAACTGCCAAATGAAATTAAAAACCTGACATTTAAGAAAAATTACAATTGAATTGTATAAACATTTTAATTATTAAAAAATATTACGGTGTAAACGATACTTAGAACCATTGACTTACAATTATATGGACGTGGGGTCCGCGCTAAAAAGTGTCCTAACTTACAGGGCGTTAAAATCGTATACAGAGCGTCATTCACACTTTAGTTTTCGTTTGTTCGACTGACAGCGAAGCAAGCAAAATTAGACAGTACTGCGATGACATTACAATTTAAATTCAACGTTTTAACTTTTTCATATTCCTTTACATGTCACTGCGTTTAAATAGGTTGACTTGGGACATTTTTTTCGTGGTTTTTGTGGTCGTCCATTTATTTGTAAGTCAATGCTTAGAACAATAAATTTTACGTGCTATACATATATATTGGCTGAATAGATGAATTAATGTAACATGTACCATCTCAAATTTTTACTGAATTAATATTCAATTATTTTTTGTGACATTACTCTCCACTAGTTTGTTATAATTATTAATGCAAAGAAGAATGCCGGATGCGAACCAACGTCTTCTAGCAAACCGTGTCAGACGCTATGCCAACTAAACCACGGAATGAACCAGCGGAGCTCACAAATTTTTTAGCTATCTATGAGAAATCTCTAAAAGTATTTCGTCACCCAGTTAGATACCTTTACAGTTACCAGCCCCGGCTAGAGATGTCGCTATTCACTGTATTTAAAATTTTTATTGAATTGATATTCAATTATTTTTTGTGAAGTTACTATCAAGTACCATCTTGTAAGTCGATTCAACGCAAAGAAAAAATTTCATTATGTTGGTCTTAAAATTTTATAGAAGTGGAGACCCGCGGCCCGAAGAGCGTGCAGTTCGCTGAGAGCACAAGCGGGCTGAGCGCGCCCGTCGAGGACGCGCCCGTCGACATCGACGAACAGGCCATGGACGCCGCCCTGGCTTTGCTGCACGAGGCCGACGTCGAAGCCAGGAGCGACGAAGTACGTGTACCACATTGCGATAGTCTCATATCGACTGTGCAGCAACTGGCAGTCGGTGCTATCTCAATTTTGACAACTTTACAGGATGAAGAAAGAATTGTTTGCGTCATTTATATATTTTAGGAATCGATCCGATCGGGTAGTCTCGAATGGGGTTTCTGAGCGAGAAGATGAACCTGATTCCTACTATATCTTTCTAATTTGTGAGTTGAATCAACTATTGTTCCGATTAGAAATGTCAAAAGTTTCCGACCGGCCAATTGTGAATCGCAATTACGCGCCTCGGAAAATACGCAGTCTCCGATCGGGAGAGGCAATCAAAATCAAGATGCTGGTTTATTAAAAAAAAATACGTAGTTTTTAAATATTTTTTTTTATTATTTATTATTACACATGTATGTATGTACACTACGTATTTTTATTTAATAAACCAGACTATATAAATGATTTTTCTTCATCCTGTAAAGTTGTCAAAATTGCGATTTCCGGAGAACCGGTTGCCAAGTCACAGTCGATATGCACATATTAAGGAAAAATCACATTGATTTATGTCTCATATTAGGATGGTTGTGCAGTGAGGTAGTTGAGATGTCATTTGGTTTATTTTTATTTATTTAATAATTGCAAAAACCATTAACACGGTTCGTCCTGTTTCTTATATTTGTAACTAATTATTAATATTATTAGGTATTATTTTTGTAATTGAGTACTAATCCCAATACTAACATAGTTATAAGGTGCCATGTTACTAATTTGCTTACCTAGACAATGTAGCCCATACTAGGGGCTACATTGTCTGGAATAAATTATTTTTATTTTATTTTATTTATTATTATGCAGTCGTTGGTGTTGACATAATATTGTAGTGTGGTCTCGTGATAAATTGTTTTATTTATTTAAACTTCAGTCAGCTCTGGTGGCACTGGAGTCGCGCGTGCTGCGAATGGGCCCCCTCGTGGACGCGGCACTGGAACGTGCAGACACGAGACACGCGCGCCTTACGCAGCTGTCCGCCGAGCTTGTTCGGGCCCTCAACCTGTACCACGAGCTCATGCGTGACCCTAAACCGATACACCAAGGTTAGCTCAACTTTTCAAACAAAATCTTAACTTAAGGTGCTTTACCGTGGCAATGTCACTCGCTCCTTAATGCTGCTTAGTGTGAAAGAGTTCGTCCAGGGAAGTGCTGCCACCTTACCTATTTCTGCCGCCAGCAGTGCTGGTGAAATTGCAGGCACATGTAACTTGCCAACTTATGTCCAATGGTGACGGGCGCGGTGGCAGTGCCCCTCAAATCTTTGCGATTTAAAGCTTCGAGTGGCACTACTGTTATGGACAGACGCAGGCATTAAAAAAATTTAAATGGTAAGGTAAACGTCTCCATAATAAGATACCAGATTCAAAACTTGTTGAAACAAAAACTATATACTAAAGCTTATTATAGTCCATTTTACGTGGGATGGGTACTGAGACAATTTCAAATTTTTACGTTGCATGAATACCATATATCAATTGTAATTTTAAATAAAATAATTTTAAATATAATGTAAATACGAACTAAAAATATAAAGATAAATTACCCCAACTACTTGATGCGTGAAACGAAATATTTATACATAGAGATTTATACCATAGAATCGATAAATCGAATCGGCTATTGTGTATCTCACGTCCATTCCTACTGCTTAAATGAGTTTGTGAATTGACCTATAAAATCCTATTTACTTGCTATACCTATATACCAACAAAATTCTTCGGTACTTCGAAGCACACTTAACACCGTAAAAAACCTGTTATATGCTGTACTTATCGTGTGTCGTCAGGCGTACACGGCGCTCACATGCACGCGGCGCCGTTCATGGCGGGTGCGCCCGCGCCGCCGCCTCCGCCGCCGCAGCCCTTCGCGCCGCCGCCCGGCGCGCCGCCGCCCAGGTAAGGACCGCGTCATTCGATAAGTAGAAGATGATAGCCACAAATCATCATTAACATTCCGAATTAATTACTCTAAGATATTCTCTCTCTGGCTGAGTGAAGAAATAGATTTCACAGATGGTGTTACGGCAAAAAAGACGTTAAAAACCAAAAAGTTGTTTGTCTGCAACAAGCACATAGAAAAATTTCGTAAGGTCTGTTGGTTTGTTCCGTGGCTTTGTTGGCGTAGCGTCTAGCACGGTTTGCAGGAAGACGCTGGTTCAAATCCAGCTGGATCGAAGGATATTTTCTTACTGTTCGATCTTAGTATTAATAAAATTATAATGTATTCAAATAATTATCTTTAATGTTTGTTTTCATGACTTCGTAGCTACATCTGACGGAAAGAAATTGTGATGGGACATGTCGAACATACACAATCGAGTTATTTGCAAGAACGTTATTTGATTGATTTTATGTTCCTTTTTGGTGAAATTGTGTATTTTTGATGATGTTTTACACAATATGTAGTAGGGTAATTCTTACAAAATCTCGAAATTCTTGTCCTTTAGTTTTATAAAAAAGGTATTTAATTCTTGCCGTGAAATTAATATTTAATAACAAATTATAATGCAATTGCTAGTAATGCCTACATAAAATATTGATTAGTCCATTTAAATAAAAACAAAATAATATAAAAATATCCCGAAACGTCGATTTGTTTGAAAAAACAAACATACGTGATTTAAACCCGGAAAAATAGTTTCATTTCCTATGTGTAACAATCGCGAAAACCTAATAATTCGATATCATTCCCTCACTATGTCCCAAGTTCCATAATCAAACACGTTCTGTGCTTTAAGTCAACACACACAAAATAACCTTTAAATTTTAAACATTCGATCAAATAAAATATGTTTTTGCAATATTAAAGCTATCCTGTGGTAAAAACACGATAAATAAATTTAAAAAATGTATTATTGTCCATGTCCCAACCAAAAAAAACATTCCCTCACACTTTTGCCAGCACTCGATTTGTGAACGCATTTTTAATCTTTGGTAAATGCATTTTGTAAGTTTTAAAAAATTAGCGGCACTGTAAACATTTCAAAATGACAAAATTGAACTTGTGTGTGTTATGTATCCAGATTTGCACATAACACACATACCTAAAACGTCAGGTCAATGCACTTGCATTCGCGCACCTCGGAACGCGCGCCCCGCGCATTGCAACGTGACCGATGCAAAACTCATCATTTTAATTATAATTATGAGATACTTTTCGGCCCAACGTTCCTAACATCAGACGTAGACTAAATTCCTTTACTTAATATCTTTTTCGTATAAGTACTTTTAGACATAATGTACCTAACTTCAGACGTTCTCAAAATGATTTAGTTTAAGAAATACCTTTGTGGAAATTTAATATAGTTATTCATCATATTTTCTCGTATTTACTTCATCTCCACTGCGTCCACCCTATATAATTTGTGTGTAAAAAGTTTCTACTACGAAAAGATTTAATTTAAAATTCTTTAAGTTACATTTTTGACAGTCATTCCCTCACATCATATAAAAAGAAGTTAAGCATTAGATTTTATTTATTAACACTTAGACGAGTTATTGGTAGCAGTAAGCTTACACAAAATATTAAGTCTAAGAGTAAGTTTATATCGCTATTTTTTGTTGGTTTACTTTGAATTCGTCATTCCCTCACCGTCATCCCCTCAACCTCAAATGTTCTGACTGCCCTATACATTTTCTTAAAAGTTATTTTTTTTGGGGACCACTATATCATCAAAAACTATTTACATGAGTACTATGAAATTTACTAAAAATAAATACAAAATCTTCCTAAAATTTCCATACATATCGAAAGCACGAATTTCGAAATTTCATGAGAACTGCCCAGTAACATGATGATATGGAAACTAAACCGATAATTAACAAATCGACTTATCCGTAGAACAAAGACTTATGTGCAAGACTTCTTATTCTTAGGACAGTGCACAATTCATTAGTTGTTCCTGCTGTGGATACCAGATCAACCATTGTTCGATTTTATATTTGCGAAATGAAATAAGATACAAACATTCTGGAAACATCCATAGATAGGTCTTAGTTCGAATAACGAGATTGTGTTTATCCTATTTTCGCTGTATAATCACATCGGACTCTGTTCTTCGGATGAGTCGAAATAGCTAATATTTCGACTCACGCTTATTTTACACTATTCGTGGGGTGGACTCTCTTAATGAATCATTCAGTTGATATCAGTTTTTACCATGATATAGTCGATATACATTAGCGGTAGAGCTTCTTGTGAAAAAGAGTTCATCCAAGGAAATACTACCACCTTACCCGTTTTACTACCGCCAAGCAGTAATGTGAGCATTACTTCGTTCCGGCTTGAAGGCTGGAGGTGCTGGTGAAATTACAGGCACATGGGACTTGTCAACTTGTGTCTCAGGGTCATGTCAAGGTCATGTATGAAAGTATAAGTGTAATGTAAAAAGAAACTGATTACGTACCAACACTCATTCATGAGTTGTACTTTACGTGGATATAATAATTTTTTTGTTGTTCCAGGTGCTGATCGCCCGGCGCCGAACATCTCCGCAGTCGGCTGGTGTCGTTTGTAAATAATAGTTATGCTGAGTCACGCTAGGGTATCCATTTTTTTTATTAAATTGCAAATATCCGATATATGCAGGTAAATTTTTGCCCTCTTTTGTTTGCTAATAGGTAAATAGAAACAGGTCAGCCTTAAAATTATCCTTAAACTAGTTTAAACATATTGTCAGAGCGTTGCCGACAATCAACCTACTTATTGGAATTGAAGGTGCATTTTCAATATTACTTTTAGATGACCTTCAATATCAATAAAATGTACGCTTTAGTTGAGTTAATTTTGAGGCTGACATGTGCGGGATAACAAATCAGGTACCTTTTGTTCCATCTAGGGTGTGCACGCGCACAATGATCCATATAACGTGGCTTACAGTAAGTCATTACATATAAAATTGTCCTTTATTGCACCAAAACTATGAAGCATTAACGTTAATGGACTTTGTGCGTTAAAGACAAATTAGGTGCCGTAGATCATTGGAATGAATGGATTTTCGTGCGTTAAGCGAACTGGGTGCCATGTTATGGAGCATTAAAGTTGATGGACTTTTATGCGGTAAGGCAAACTGGATGCCATGGAGCATTGACTTACAATTATATGGACATGGGTCCGCGCTAAAAAGTGTCCGCACTTGTAAGGCGCTAAAATCGTATACAGAGCGCGACACTCCGCTTTAGTCTTCATTTGTTCTACCGACAGCGCGATACTGCGATGACATTACAATTTAAATTTCGAATAGGTTGACTTGGGACATTTTTTTCGTGGTTTTTGTATTAGACCCGTCGTCCATTTATTTGTAAGTCAATGCCATGGAGCATTGAAGTCAGTGGACTTAAGTGCGTTAAGGCATATTGGCATATTGTTAAGGCAGATACCATTATAATGCCAAATTATGCAGACACCCAGTAGATATTCATCGAAGAAACAGTCGAATCGAAAACCTTGCGTGTGCTAGCTTTTATATTTTAATGTCCATACATTGACTTTTTATTATTAAGAAAAAGAAATTTGATGTCTTGTAAACATTTCCGAAACACACAAATTCTGAACTCCAGAACTTGAAGCGGATAATGTGTATCGGAAATGTACCGGATCTTGCGGACAATAAACACGACTGTGAAATACCCGCTTACTAAATAATGATGAATTACACGTGATGATATACTGTGTTGTCTTAGTAAGCTGACCTCGTGTGTTATAGAAGGCTTTAATACACAGATGTCAATTAGTTCTGGTGGTAAACGAACATAACTACGTGCAGACATAAAATCACCGCCGCGTATAGTGATCGCTGGTTTACAATATTAACAATATCGTTTATCATTTCGGTTTGTAATTTTGATATAGGTGATATGCGTCGGAAATAAATACCACTACCATGAGTCTAGATTGTTTTTTTTTTATTCGTAGCGACCACGTAAGATATTAAATTCCCTAGCGGTCACAACAATAAGGAACATTTTGCATACATAAATATTTTAGGTGACTGCTACCGACAACTACCTTTCGTGGTAAATGTTCAGGTACGCCATATAAATGCATATTTGTGCGTTTGGCACCCACCGGTCTCAATTGAGCTATGTGTACTAAAGACGAGGCTAACACACGAGGTCAAGTTACAATGGAATATCGGTAGGCCACGATAGCCACAACTAATATTACTAATATTTCTTAGCAATGTTTGTAAATACAGACTAACAAGACTGTCGTAGGATTTCTATGAGTTGTCCGTTGCCCTAGGTGCAGAGCGGACTCTTTTAATTATGGCAAGTAAGTCAGAAAGACAAACAATTATGTTAAACCATTATGGCAAGCAAGTCAGAAAGACGAACTTGATAACAAAAAGTCAATAAAAAATGGTCGTGTTATTTAATCTATTCAAATTATTGTAATTTACTCATTATTTTAGAATATAAAATACTTGATGCTAACTTACAGTGGTTTTATTTAAAAAATACGGAATGTCCCGAAAATTCTGCGAGATTCTGAGTGAGTTTTTGATCTGGGGACATACTATAATTAAATAATTTGGGTTTCGTGAATGGCGAGAGCGAATAGACATTAAACAAATGTGCACGTTCCGTCGTCGACCTCATCATCACTTTTCAGGTGAGACAAAGGTCAAATGCGCACTTGTTTTATCCTTAAAAAAGAAGACATTTTTAAAATCGATGTTAGATACATCACGTCAAAGCTCATTACCTCAAAGATTCGATTATACCTATGTCGCACATGTATTCACAGTACACTTTCTACGAATTCAAGTGTTTTCCACTTTAGCGAGTGCGTTTTTCTTTTGAACACCTTTTTGAGTACAAAAAAAAATGTAAAATCTACATAGATTCGCACAACAGCGCAAAAATGGTGTAACCCATATTTTATTTTTGTTTTACAATATTACTGTAAATGATACTAAAGTATATGTTTATTATACACTCCCGGACACATAATTCGAACCACCTCGCATTTTTGTCGCAAAGTGTATTCTAGCGAATACAAAGTAGTGTTATCATCAAAGGAAAAGTTTTCCCCCGATTTGCAAATCCAAATTCCCTACAAGGACTTATGGAAACGACGTTTAGTATACTAGTTTCAAAATTGCATAATGGTTTTTGATCAATTAAATATTGTTTAAGCTTAGGGTGCTTAATACTGAAAATGCGTGGTGGCTCGACTTATGTGTACGGAAGTGTATATTTGGATACTATTTTCATGTATAAAAAAAGTATTCATGATTTGTTATCGCTGGGTTTAAATCGGGATAAAATATTTAGTATATAATATACTAAAACTATGGATAAAACCCATTAACGCCCGAAATCGAGGGCAAAAATTATTTACAACTAAATATTAGTTGTAAAACAAATTGTGTTCAAGTTTAATGATATTATTACAAAATGTTTATTGCTTTCGACGATTCGATTTGCCTTTCTACTGAATCGATTCGCTTGAAAATCGCGTTTAAATAAATCGATACAAAAAATCGTTAGATCGTATGCACTTGAATCCATTTTCTTAAAATTTTTAGTATTGAGAATCCATAGGATTACAAGGTAGGTATTCTATGGAGAAGCTTCTTTTTCATCTAGAAAAGATATTTACATCGAAATTTGTAAAATTATGGAATTCTACCAAATTTCGTATTTGCCGTTTCTGTCTACGATTTAGGGCAGAAATACTCAATACTCAATACTCAATATATTTATTGCATTCATATGGTAAACATGTGTTAAATTTAAAATAATGCTACACATATGAGCCCTTTATTAGGGATAACAATAACAGCAGAGGTAGGCCGAGGTTTCAATTATTAATTAAAATTGTTATTTATCAAATAATAATATTAAAAAAAAATGTCATATAATAATAAAGAAATACGTCATATTATGAGTAGAATTATGTCACTTGAAAGTTTGAATTTTATTAGGTTACAGTAGCATAACTTCATAGTATATAATTAACATTTATTTATTATTCAAATTTATTATAATATTATTACTTTTATTTGTCATCAAAGTATGGAATGGAACACCCCCGGATGGAACAGCTCCCCATTGTTAGAGATATTATCTTTATTACAATAAATACAGAATATTTTTGGAATGTACGGAGACGGTCACACAGGTCTGTTGTTGGCGCTGTACTATTTCAGCTTTCTAATTTGTGACTTCAGCGCAAACAAGTGTTGATATTTAAAAGTGATATAAGACCCATTTTTTCTCAGGGGATGGCACTTATTTCATCTCTATTTCTGGTTATATACTCGATGGTCATATCGAACGAGATTTACACAGCTGAAACATATTGCCTTGAGTGATACTCGTTACGTCATGCGGTGGAGTTATGTCGTTCATTGCGGAGCCAGTCGTCGAAGTCTCGTTCGCCGAAGCCACTATCTGTGGCGTCGTCCACGTCGTCAGGGTCCGCGACCGCGAGCACCGCCGGCCGCAGCGCCGGCCGCAAAGCTCGTGGGTGGTCTTCAAAGTAGCGTTGCACGGCCTCGGCACTCGCGCGCCTTGTTGGCTGACGCTCCCAGCACATGGCCGTTACTTCGCAACTGCAAATGACAATTTTTATATCCTTTTTCGGTCGTGGTTATATATTCTGGCTTAAGAGTAAAACTTTATGAAACAGAGCTTGCTGGAAGGTGTTTCATAATTTGTGTTTGTGTTGTTATAATCATTAATTCTAACTATACGATAGTAGCGATGCGAAAAAGTTTGTAGCGGAACTCGGGCGACCGCTAAGAGAGAGTGGAGATGAGTCCCGCGCCAAGTTGTTCTTGGCGCAAAGATTGTCCATTGCCATACAGCGAGGAAATGCGGCAAGGGTGTAGGGCACCTTAGCGCCGGGATCAGTCAGGGCAGAGCTTGAGCTTTTTTGACGAGTGTGAGCACTAAACTATAGCTCTGAAAGTTGTGTTTTGTAATTACGTAATAGATAAAATATGTAATTCAATTCAAATTAATTATTTATAACTACTAATTATTTTATTGTTAAATGTAGAAAATCTGTTTTTAAGCTGTAATATAGTGAATTTTGTGTTACAGATACAGGGCTAAAAGCACGTCAAGCTTGACACATCACTTAAATCCAACTCTATGCTGCTTACGATAAAAACTGTCCAAAGCACAAAGTGTCAAGCGATATGCTCTTGACACACACACATGTACTTAGTTTAGGCATCGCAATTACACATTAGGTTCTAATATTAAACTGTATAGCTTTACTATGAATATTGTACAATTTAGGTTCCCTTCTTAATGATTATTTTAATACTATAATAGCCAATGGCGGATTTGCTCTAAGGCCCTATTGGGCCCGGGCGTATCATGACGGCCAATCGTGACAAAAAATTCACTGACGATAACAAGAAATAACTCAAAGTACCTAAATATTCTAAACACTCATGCTCATTATCAAGGGCCGCACTGCACCTCATCGTATAACAATAGTCTTTCTAAATCACTTTCGTACATTTCATGTATAAAATATAGATATATTATTATCTTTACTGTAATGTATACTCACTACATCACTACGTCTGTGTCTGTCTGATCGTACTGACTACATGGCCTGGGGCTTAGGGCGGCTAAATTTGCAAATCCGCGACGTATAATAGCTTTATTTACATTTGTTTTTATTGTTTTGTAAATTAAGTTATATTGAAATGAATTTATCATTGTCTATATTCGTTTCGCGCTCCGCAGATAATGCGAGGGGGATCGGCAATGTGGACTATAGGAAGTTCGGATTATGACCACAATATAAGACAATTAGAGTAACTCTACTATGTATGTGTGTACGCTCGCCGGTCGCCCGCGCCGAGTACGGACGCACACACTAGCATATATTGCTCTGGTCGTCGTACACGCGATTCTCTATAGATTCAAGTATCGCCCGTTGTTTAGAAATGACATCAAATAGTAAACGAGTTTATTGTCATGTTTATGGTTGTTGGAACAAGACTGCCTCAAATTCAGAATAGATTCATCCATGTTATGCAGTGGAGATATGAGTACTTTAAAATCCTAGTGGACCCACTCTGCCGCCGTAAGTAGAAAGGGCGCTTGTGACAAAAACTCAAAACCCTGAAAATAATGTTTAAAGAAATGACATTTCAAAAATAACTACTTTTCCCTTGCGTTAACTTCATACCTTCATGCCTTTTTTACTGATCATGGCAGTAGACATGAGAAATTTAAAAAAGAAAAGTCACATGCTCTCTTTCAACCAACGACGGCAGCACTAATGGAACCATGAGTGGAGCCAATAGTCCGAAAGGGAATTGTTCAGCATTTAATTTAGAATATGAAAAAAATAATACATCTATCAAAAGTTATTTCAATAGAATTCTGTGATGAACACTTTATTCTTTTTCAAATTATGTTTAAAGGTAACCTGTAAGTACCCACAACTAACGTGACAATCCTATGCACCAAGTAAGTAAAGCGTGTAGGCTTCTTCTTGTGTTATTGTTTATGTTATGACTATCTGTCGACTTAAATACGGACTGCAAAAGGCACTGTATGATGCAAAAAGTAACACTGTAAAAAGTAAACTAAAAGAAAAAAAGAAAGAAAGGTTACTTTACACTTAGGTGAATTCGATTATGTACCTGTTCCTGAGACCCGTGAAATGTAACATCCCCTTACAGGATGAAGGAGTTTACTAGCTTGACTGTGAGTGCGGTCTCTCTTTTATATGGGACAAACGAAACGAAGTATTTGTACCAGCGTCAAAGAACATGTAGCTGATGTCAAACACCGTCGCGTTAACAAGTCTGCAGTCTGCGAGCATGTCATGGATAAACCTATACATTCAATGAAGTTTGACAAACCCCAGGTACTTGCAAAAGTAGTCCGTTATCTACCTAGGATGCTGCGAGAGGCCATTGAAATAAAAAAAAATATGAGGGAAGATGGTTTCTCCGTACCACCAGTTTGGGATCCAGTATTTCCTCTGATGGAAAATCTCAAACAGACATAAGACTGCAGTACCTACTAATTTATATGTTTTAATTTATTCTAATTTCCATTATTAATTAATAATAAATTTAACTTAATAAAAATTCATATTGTTACAATAAAATAATTTGTTAAACAATGTAGCGTAAATTGGAATGTTTCTTTGTAAAATTAAAAATAAGGTATTTAATTAATAAATTTTGTAACTATCGTGAAAAAATAGGGTGGTTTGCATTAATATTAGACATAACTGGTTGACGACTGTACCAGCTCAGTCAACCGTGACCATGGGACCTGTAAAGGGCCCGAAACGTTGGTTTGTTTGAAAAAACAAATATATAATAGTTTCATTTCCTAAATAAAATGTTATTTTGTACTATGTTTTTTCGCAAGGGGCGTGAAGTGAAGTATAGCCACTTGTCAATCATAATTATAATGTATCAGCATATGCCTATGTATGTATTTGATGCGAGGAACAGTATTGAAAATTACATCGAAACGACAAATCGCACCCCTCATTGAAGAATGACATAAATGGAGTTATGTCAAACTTGTTTATTACAGAAAAATATAACCCACATCCTCTCCAATTCTTGTAACTCTATCTACAATATCAGCCGATAGATTTACAAGAATTGGAGAAAATGTGGTTTATATTTTTCTGTATCTAATGGAGCAATAAACGTTTCTGACGTAATCCCTCTTATGCCATTCTTCCATGAGGGGTGCGAAATCGTGATCCTATTGTCTCTCGGTTCCATCTTTATATTCAGTGTAATCTTGGGATATTTTGATAGGAAAGATTCTGTTGGCGCTGGCACTCACAAGTGATAGGAGGCGTCGCGCGGGAGCGGCGGGCTTCCACCGTCGCGCACGAACCGCAGCACCTTGGGCGGACGCCACGCGCCGTAAGGCCTCGCGCCCAGAGTGGCCAGTTCCAGCATTAGCACGCCCAGCGCCCACACGTCTGACGCGGCGGAGAACACGCCACTGGTTAGGCTCTCGGGAGCCATCCACGGCACGGGGAATACGCCGCGCCGCCGACAGATGTATGCGTATGACTCCTCCGCGTGGGTCAAGTCACATGATTTGTCTTCTTTTGTATCGTGCTCAGAGCTCGTGGCGCGTGCGAGACCTGTGGGTGACGTGTATATTTAGCTTCTGAACGTATAGATGAAGAATTATTTGCACTGATGAATGTTATCTCTTGGAATATCTTATCCTTTCTATTACAATACTGTAATAAAACCATTAACACTTCTTTTACTCAAGGCGTTCGTGAACTTAATGATCGTGGTCCACCGTACGCGTCATGTGTGCGCTGATGCTTTTTCTGAATTCTAATTTTGATTTATTTTTTTACCCATCTGGTCATTTTTTAAAACTTGTAAGTACTTCCGCATAAAAACTATCGAGTTTTGAATTAAGTGCCAACGCGTAAAAGTGTTTAAAGTAGTTGTTTACGCTATACAGATGGCACGTGCGTACCGAGACGGCTCACTCTTTTGTATTTATAAATGAAGTGATAAGACGAATCGGTGCAAATAATATTTCGCCAACTACACCTATTTACGCAAAGGTATGTCCTTTACCGAAATCTGCTAGCTTGAGCGTCCGTTTCGCATCGATGAGACAATTGGCGGCGCGCACGTCGCGGTGCACGTAGCGGCGTTTCGCCAGGTAGGCCAACGCTTCGGCAGCTTCTTTCGCCAGCCGTGTCAGTGCCGTCGCCGATACGTGAGTGGCTTCGGGCTCGGCGGTCGCCGTCACCTCGCGATCACCTACGAGATCGGTGCGCGAGTCGAGGTCGTTTACCGTCGCCGCCAACTCGGCCAGATGCTTTCGTTCTTGCAGGTATCGCAGCAGATCGCCGAAGAAGGCGTACTCCATGAGCAGCAGCGGGGGCCCGTCCGCCGCGCACACTCCCAGTAATCGCACCACGTGCGGATGCTGGAGAGCTGCGAGCGCGCAGCCCTCGCGCAGAAACTCCGCTTCCTCGGCCGGTGCGGGGTCTGCGCGCAGCGCCTGCACACGGAGACCGCCTCAGTTTGACGAACGAGCCAGAGGATATATAGACGTCGGCACACTTTTATTGAGTCTTAACAATGAAGGGAACGAAAAAAGCAGCGGACCAGTTTAGTAGCAGTAAACCTTCCTGCGAAAGAGTCGGTCCAGGGCAGTACTGCCACCTTATCCACTCCTGTCACAAGTGTCAACGTGAGTTTACGCCAAACGTTATTGCGTTTCGGTTTTGAGGCGTAAGGAAGGGTGCTGCCGAGGGGCTCTGCAACAGTACCGTCTCTAGACGCTTAGAATAATAACGTAGAA
>NW_020653713.1:4550441-4581055 GCF_003589595.1 Hyposmocoma kahamanoa
TAAATAAATTTGTGTCGGCTTTTGCCCAATAAATTTAAAATAATTGATTCCGATATAAAATAAAGCTAGAAGGAAATTCTACGTCTCCATTTACAGTAATTTTAAACGACGAACCTTGGTAAAAAGAAGCAATTTTACTTACCTGGTCGAAAATGGTTATGAAGTTTCTGGCAATATGGACCAACTGGTTCATTGTAATGTGATGTAGATAGACTATAATTGGCACTTATATTATCCGCTGTAGTGCCGCTACGTATCACCAATATGTATAGTATATAGAACGTGCATTGAATATTAACCATAGTCATTTTACTCATCTACAATAAAATTAGTTAGACAATTATTTAAATGAATCTTCATTAACTTTACAGGTATAGATATAACACCGACATTGCACTTTTTTAAGAGGTACGAGCACACGCATGCGCTTGTTCATCTTTTTGACTAATTCCGTAACATTTTTTTTTTGCTTTTGTGAAATCTGCGTTTATTTTTCAGTCACTAAAGATGAATCATCATGGCAAGTTACAGCGTCGAGTATTACTTGCAAATGATAAAAAAAATATCTAATTAGGTGTTTTATTGTGGCAATGATGCGCGCGTTGCGTCAATTTTACGGTTTACGTGGTCGTCCTTTCCAGTAACTATTCAAAGTTTGATGGCCAAATCTGCGAGTCTACCAGTTTAGTGAATCATCAGCCAATAACCGTACGTCAAAAAAACGCAAGATCTGCCGAAAACATCGCCGCTGTTTGTTCGTGAGAGTGTTCAGGAGAACCCGAAGCAGTCTGTAGTGAAAGTCAAAATAAAAACCAAAGTCTTTGACATAATTTATTCCATAGGTAAAATAAATGTACACTTGATAATGTCACTTTTAAGCTACTGCTCGTTCACTACGCTGACTTCCCTGAGAAGAACGAGCACAAAAAGCTCTAGGGATTGCTCTTTTCAAATAAACTTAAATGCTAAGGATATTAATGCACTTTGAATAAAATTTGTGTGGAATCTAGAGCCATGTCGTCTTTCCATACATCTTTCTATAACACGTAGTTTTCAATTTTGTAATATGACTTTTCAATTGAAATATTGTTAAAGTAGTTTTTAAACTTAGGAAACGTTAATCTATTATGCTCCGGAACTACAAAATACTATAAAAACGTATACAGTTCCCCATAAAAGAGTCGTTTACCTTGGTTAGACGAAATAGTGGTACCATAATTTGGATTTAGCTCTAAGGTAAATATTATTCTTATTGAAATTATGTATATTTTTACGGGCATAAAATATTTGAGTAAATGTACTGTGATGCCACAGTCACGATACCAGTCTCCTTAAACTTTTCTCTGAGAGAAACCCGTTTTAGCAATACAAATATGGCTTGTTTGCCTGCTATTACGTGCGCATCATTGCCACAATCGAACACCCATTTTGATAGTGAATTTGTATCATTTGCACAAGTTGCTCGACACTGTAACTTGTCATGATGATATTTTGTCTTTAGTGACCATTGACTTACAAATAAATGGACGACGGGTGTAATACAAAAACCACGAAAAAAATGTCCCAAGTCAACCTATTCGAATTTTAAATTGTTATGTCATCGCAGTATCGCGCTGTCCGTAGAACAAATGAAGACTAAAGCGGAGTGTCGCGCTCTGTATACGATTTTAGCGCCTTACAAGTGCGGACACTTTTTAGCGCGGACCCGACGTCCATATAATTGTAAGTCAATGTTAGTGACTGAAAAATAAGCAACAGATTTGACAAAAGCAGCCCCAACACTCAACAACATGACCGCTATGAACTGTCAAAATCTACTCACCCTTGATGGAATTGGATGACCATCATGTAATAAAAGCACTTTTGACGTATAATTACATGGGGCTTTATTACCAAGGGTGCGAGTGAGATGGCTCCCTAAAGCATGGTGGGGTGATTTTGAGGTTAGTTTTCTCTACCTAATTTCGGTGACAATTTTTATTACTTGAATATTCTAGAATATTATCATGAAGTTTAATTAATATAAGAATGAAATATTATTCAATATTTCACGATAATATGCTCGAAAACTTAAATAATAAAATTGCCACCGAATTTAAGTTAGAGAAAACAACCTTAAAATTATCCAGAAATGTGTTTCTGAATAATAATTTGAACGGATATTGTAATCTTATAGTAGTGAAACTTCGCTCTTTCACGTAATAGAAACAATTGAATAAAAAATATTAAGTGTGCTTTTATAGCCTTGGCTTACCTTTTTTGGGTGTACACTGTTCGCCACTGTTACCTATTCATGGCTTGTTTCTTAAAAACGGCAGAATACAATTTATTCAACACTTAAATGAAATAAATTGTCTATAACAGTTAATTTTTAAAGCAATATTTATTCCAGTTTGTCCGGTAATGATCACTGCCTTCCGTTTTTACGCTAATAATAAATTTGTATTTGGGTTTTCCTGTAATATATAAATGATCCCGTTGCTAGTTGCTTGGCTTACAGTTGCGCAGTATATAAATTTAATATTCTATTATATAATACACAATGAATTCGTTGTTATTGGTTGTGTAATAAGGAGAATATATCGTCGATGTTTTCAGAAGGATCGTGATATCAGCCCCACGACTATTTTAAAATATTGACGTCCTGTTTTAAATCCAATTTTAAAACTTAATTGAAATCAAAATCCAATTTTAAAACAGGCCGTCAATATTTGAAAACAGTCGTTAAAACCTAAAACATGTTTCTCTGATTTTTTTTCCAAATTCTACAAAACACTGACGAAATGAAGATGTTTGACATTTAAACAAAATTTAGTAAAAGATAATAATAATGTGCCAGCAACTACACCAATCGCACGGTCTCAAACGAGATAATTCCCTGTATTATGAGTACCAGGTCAACGAAAAGAAAAGAACTTTTGGTTAGTCTTCCACCCGAATCGAACCCGGGATCTCCTCATCCTCGCTGGGAAACGGATGCGTCAAACGATATGGTCATAGATATGATTTTATTTAATATACAAAGCAGTTATGAAAGTAGAACTAAAAACTAAATATATTAAATTGAACTATGACTCAGAATATTGACCTATGTAATAATAACAATAATACATTTAATGAGAACAAAGATAAAAATATTTTTATTTCCACTAGTTCAATGTATGGAACTTTTGGGTTACAAAAATCTACTGGTAACAAACGGTATTGCGAGCGCTATGGACATACAAATAGACAGACAAATTACACCCAAACTCACGAGAGAAATACGGCCACGGTGTCAGTTTGTAATGTAATCTATAGTCCTGATAAGAGCACATTAACTATTAAAAACTCACACACGCACGCACACACAATACATCTCAACTAAATCGATAATATAGGTCTGTTTGCATAGCAGTTAAGTTAGGTATATAATAATCAAATTTCGTATACCTAAGTACCTAAATTAGAATGAATATTTACGGTGCTATCGTAGAGCAAAACTGTGTTTAATGCATGCACACCTAAATAATGCCTATTCACTCTCGCCTTGAATAGGTCCAAGTTGTAGCTTTCGGGGAACAAGTCAGGGAATTCCACTCTCTAGCCGCTCGCCATATAAATGTGGAAGCGTAACGCTTCGTGTGAATCCTGGGAATATCCACAACATAGGGGTGGAATCCCAACCCACGTCTAGTCCTCCGATGTTGGAAAGAGGAAGGCGGAATCAAATTATGCAACTCCGTCGCACACTCACGTGATACGTCTTGTAGAATACCGATAAGTAGGCAACTTTACGACGGTGTTCAAGCCTCTGCAGCTTCGCCTCTACTAATTCCGAGTCACCTATAAGCGTAAATATGGACAAGTGTCCTGAGTATTTATCCCAACGATATTTATCCATGACCCGCGAGTGGAGACAATGCCACCCTTTAGCTTATTTCGATCTCTGGTAATTTATTACTCTAGTTAGGTATAATAATACAATAATTATAGGCCACAATTATTTATATACTGTCTCATTCTAAATAAATGTTTCCTTTTGGTATAAGGTATTTAATTAGTATTCTCATAAAAAATATAATGAACACTTTACCTTAAGTAGTTTTACCTACACATTATTAATGCTTATAATTAAGTGCGTAAATAATTATTAATATGAGATTGCGTTTTGTTTTGTAAACAATGTGTATGTCGACATAGAATAGTGTGTTATAAATATTACTCTTAGAGCATTGCTCTAAGGTTATTACGTATGGAACTATCGATACGTACCTTACATACCTCCATTTGAAATCTCGGAATAAGTCTCTCTCTCATCTGAGCGTTGTCCCGGTTGCGTCCTCAGCAGTACCATAATAAGTACAGGAATAAGTCGTACCCTTTATTGGCATAATAAAACCACATATCATCATATCATATGTGGTTTCAAAAGCTTTTACCACATGAAAGTCATAACAATAATACAAAGTACGTGAAACAAATTATGTATATGTGAAATTGTATCTCCTATTTAAGCATAAAAAGTTATCAACTCCCGTTTCAATGGATTTAAATAACACTAGGCAAGAGTCGCTCGCGGCGCAAGAGAAATAAACGGGCTATTGCTGCGAATTTCTGATCACTTGATAATTTGACCACCTCCGTAGTCAAGTGGCTTACACACCGGTTTTCATGGTGTCATCACCCCGGGTTCGATTCCCGGCCGAGTCAATGAAGAAAACTAACTTTCTATATTATCTCGGATCTGGGTGTTTGTGGTTTTTGATTTCCATAACACAAGTGATTTAGTTACCCACACACTTTGCGATCGGTACAACGTTATGTTGTCTGACATTTATTTCTTAGTTTTTATTGTTTTTGTTGTTGTTACTGGGGAAAATGTGCTAGAGTGCACCAACGTAGGTATCGATTGCACCCGGGCGTTTTTTAGTATTTCAATTTCATGAAAAATCCTGCGTTTACTTAAACAGCCCTAGTGTTGTTTGATGGTCTCTTCATTATAAGTCGTGTACCTTTAAAAAATTTTGTAAAGACGAAAACAGGAAAATGTGAAGGGGCGATGTTATCATGATGAAATATAACATATTTTTCTCTACGCGCTACGTGGGCTAGCGTCGGCGCTGGAAACGACGTCGGATTTAATAAGCCTTAGTTCAATTTAATTTGTTTTTCGGAACCTTTATTACCTCCCCCTTTGTTTTTGCTATGTAGCCTTTTTCCTGTCTAGTGGTTTTTGCTGCCCTTAAAATAATACGAAGTTCTGTGCTGACTCAACAAATCTTTTTGTTAGCTTGCAGTTTATTCCATTGTACGTTGTTGTTAACTGCCTCTGTGGCCGAACGGTTACCATGCCGGACTGCCACGCAGAGGTCCCAGGTTCGATTCCCGGGCCGGAAGAAATATTTGTATGACCTACATTTGTTTCTCTCGTGAGTTTGGGTGTAATTTGTGGTTGTCTATATGTGTGTCCATGGCACCCGCGACACAGGGTTTCCCTAGTGCGGGGCTATGTTGAGTGTGTGTGTTATTATTATTGTACAGACGCAACAGCATACAGTTAAATTTAAATCATACGTGTCAAGCTTGACGTGTTGTGGACCTTGCAAATTGGTGGATGAAGGAAATTAACGAAAGAAACCAGAAATAAAAAAAAACCTTGTCAATAGTTTAATTAACAATATACATTATTTATAAACGCATCTACATATTTAATTTACTTATTACCAAAATTGACTAGAATAAGGTTGGAATGATTTATACAAGTCATGTTAGGCAGACTTTACAATTTAAAAAAAAAATGTCGTTACGAAAAAGGTCGTTATGAATTTAAAATGAAGACCTGGTCCCGGAACTTCCTAAGCATTGACTTAATTTTTTTTAAACAATTTTCGTGTTGCCAATAGAAGGAATTAGTTTTTTGAGCTTGCAACACTCGCTTGTCAGCCTTTATTACAGTTTTTTATTTTTATATTTCAGTTTAACTTACATTTGTAAACATACTTGCTTATTTAAAAACCAATTTAAAGAAAACTTTTTAATTCAAATGTCTTTTGTTTATACCTAAATGGTATAGAAAATTAAGGCACTACAAGATGTTACAAGAACATGTAAACAACTATTCCTATATTTTGCTGCTTGGTTAGGTCTCACATAAGGTTCTTTATTCTATTCACTTATTAAAAAAAATGTTTTCAAAGAGTAAAATAATTGCGATAGGACAAATCTTTCACACAAAGGTTTATAGAAAACCTCACTAAAATTAGTTAAAAGTTAAATGCTCCTCCAAGGGGTTTTTCTAAACTGCTTGTTTCATAAACAAGTAGATTGAGTCTTAAAATCTATATTCCATAGAAACTTTTGTAAGGAACAGTTAAAAAATAAATACCAAGGTATTGGGTTGGCTAAAAAAATCCGTGCGGTATCATAGTATAAATGAAAAACATTTAAAAAGACAAATATCACACTTTAAACAACCATGTATTGCCTATGTTGCTCTACAATCTCTTGCTACCTTTCGGGTAATTTTAGAATATAAATTTCATGAAAACTATCTTTACTTAAATAGTCTTAGTAAAATACAGCCATAGACGACATAACACTTTAAAAGAAAAAATATATTATTTTTAACTTACCTAGGTAATAATCGCACGGACTTTTGGCTAACCCATTAGTTAATTTTATTTGTAAATTAAAGTTTATGTTGATAAGTTTATTTTATTAATGGAGATTGGACAGTATAAGAGCGATGGCACACGGGCGTTACCAGTGCGTTGCGTCGTCGCAACGCTATGATTTCAAATCATCGAGTGCCACACGGGCAATGCGGTGTCGTAATGTAACGCCGCTTACTTACGCACCGTAGCACCCCTACCCGCTTCTTGTCCCGGCCCCTTGCTTCCAACTCGCACGCATTCCGTCGCCGCGCGCCGTTTCAGCACACCATGTGAAATGTGGTTTTAATTTATATGTAATACAACTGAGCATTCTCAGGCTTCGCAACGTAGCTGATGCAACGCATTGTGTGGCATCGCTCTAAGACTGCTCAACTTAGAAATATATAATTCACATTTAAGTTGATGTGATAGATGAGCTCTTTCGATACTAGATCATGAATTACACTGTACTGGACTTTATAAAGGATGCACGTTACAAATATGCAGACTTTGTTAAATGCAGTTCTTGAATATGAGGTTAAGTACAATATTATTTTAAAAAAATCATCAGATTGATCCGTTTAACTCGTTGAGGTTGTTTCCACTTATGCTATTATTAAATTTTAATATAAGAATTTTAATATAATAATTTTAATAATAGACTTTACAGATACGAGTTTTACAGTTTCTTACAATTTCTTCTCAGGGGAAACTTCACGTACTTCTAGCGTTCTTTCCTAAAGCGCTGCGCAGATGAAGCAACTTTGATCATCGAGTTTCAGCAACTGGCAACCCGCAACTAGCTGTTTATGACGCGCAGACGTAGCAACTTCACTTGAGAGTTTCGGCAATTGCCTACAGTTTTCGATTGCCGAAATCCGTGATTAAATAAATTCTTAATTGCCGCAACTAGAAACTTGCAAATTTGTACCGGTTGTCTCCAGTTGCCAGTTTCCGCAACCGGCAACCGCAACTCGTGAAGCAACTTCACTCCCTCCCCGTCTCCCGCAGCATCAGCCTTGAAAGTGGATTTCGAAAGTTTATTTAAAATTGCGGCAACCGGCAACTGAGCCTTTTAGTTGCTACAACCGGTAACCGGCAAAACTTGTAAAAAGTTGCCTGTTACGTCGCCTGTTACGTCAACTAAAATTGCTCCATCTGCGGAGCGCCTAAGAGCTAAGTAGGAAATAGATTTTGTACGGACAAATGTAAAGCGGCCACAAGAAGAGCTAAAGCTAGAAATATTTTAAATCGCAAGCGACTACAAGCTGGACAGTAAAAGGACAGGATTGAAAATACGAAATATTTGTTACTTTACAGTTTAAATAAAGGTTCAAGAGCTTAGAAATGGTGCCAAGTTACATAAACTTTTTACATTATAATAGTCGTATTGTTATTAGAAAAAAATAGTTTTTTAAAATTTTACAACATGACGAGGTTTTCAATGTCCCCAGCGTTTGATTTTTGTGAAATTACATTGTCAGGACGTTTTGTTATCACAGTTTTAGGTCGCTGTGTATGTTGCTATATTAAAAACACTTTAAAACTAATAGTGAAGGTACAGGGTCAAGAGCACGTTAAGCGTGACACTTAAGATTTAAATCCAACTCTATGCCGCTTACGATAACAACGGTCCAAATTACAAAGTGTCAAGCTTGACGTGCTCTTAACTGTACATAGTCTTATAAATATAATTATTATACACTATAATTTGCAGTCACAGACCCAATAAAAACAAAACCAATGTGGAATACTGAAATGGGATTCCGATTATTCAATAAAATCTTCAAATTCTTTACAACCTTTGTAGGTGCCTTTGAGGGCACGAAGATGATTTTAACTATTTACTTAACCAATTAACCACACCAATTTATCACACTTTCCTGTCAATGAACTAAAAAAAACTTTATACTCGAAAAACCCAGCCAGGAACTAATATAAATACTTATTTTTTAACCGACTTCAAAAAAGGAGGAGGTTCTCAATTCGTCTGTATGTTCTTTTTTTTTTGTATGTATGTTACGCAATAACTCCGGTATTTGTGAACCGATTTTCATGATTATTTTTTTGTTGGAAAGGGGGTACTTCCATAGTGGTCCCATTTTATTTTGAAGAAAATCATCCACCTCAAAGGGTGGCTGTTCACGCATGAAGATTAATTTTTATAAATAGCGCCTAACTTTAATTTAGGAGTAATTACTTTAATGGTTGATTTTGCTATTTCTCCAATTCTAGGCGTTTTTCTCTCAATATACTTTGAGTAGTGAGAACCGATTTTTATTTTCTCCAGTGTGAAGTCCTGTATAGTGGCGAACTAGGGGATATTTCAATAAAACTTAGCAAATAGACGTAATTCCATTTACTTTTGAGGTCGGTTTTTTTAGTACTCTGTACTGAGATTATTTATTTATATGACCAGCAGATTTCTATTGTACATACATGTGCATTTCACAATCATAATTAAATTGATCCACCCTACTTCTTGGAGTGCTGTTTTTTATTGATAGCATCACTTATCAATGCTCGTCATAAGGCACAGTTGTTAGGTATTTATTTAACTTTTAGAGTGGTTACACACCGCGGCTTTTAACTGTTCGTGAAACGCGCTTACACTTGCGATTTACATCGATGCAGTCGCGCATTTGCATCGCGTTTGCATTGCACCTATAAATTGCCGTGTGTAATCGCTCTTAGTTAGATATTCCTCATTTTAACGTTAGTAACAAGATACCTCAATGTACCTTGGCGACGTTGATAAAATTACTCGGAAGTTAGACATTACTTCAATCGTCGTCTTTTTTTGTAATATTAAGTGACGGGGCGAACAAGTCGTCCGCCTGATGGTAAGCTACACGCCTGTTCATAAAAGTTGCAGTGCTACCCAGAGCTTTGCAAAGATCTAAGGGGCACTGCCACTGAGACATAAGTTGACAAGTCCCATGTGCCTGTAATTTCACCAGCACCCTTACCCTTCAAAATCAAAACACAGTAATGCTGACATTACTGTTTGGCGGCAGAAATAGGTAAGGTGGCAGTACTTCCCTGGACGAACTCTTTCACAAGGAGCTCTGCTGCTACTAAATATTATCTGTATAATATTTCTTATCGCAACATCTCTTTGCTATAACGATCCATGGAGCTTATGTCAAGTCCTTACTTTCAGGCTTACTATTTATCCGTGTCATTCCCGGTTAGCACCGTAAGGCTAGTGATCCAACCATAAAATTTGACTTCAATTTTTTCAAGGCAAAAAGCTGTCTGTGTCAAGAGGCACAGTTGCTTCTGTACTGAGGTATGTAGTGTCTGTGGCTGCCGAAGCCGGTGCTGCCCAGGAAATCCATCGAGCCTGAAAGAAAATTGCGAAATATTTATTGAGTTTTTTTGTGAAATATCTCCACTACTTTTGTTATGATTATGAATACAAAGATCGAATAGACAGAAAATTTTTTCGTCGAGTCGGTGGGACTTGAACCCACGTCCATGCTGCACTGGAGCCTTGCTTTAACCATCTGAGCCACGGGTCCAGTTACCGAGTTGTCGAAATTCTCCTATGTGTTTTTGTTATAGATCTTTGTACTGACTTTTCGGCTTTCGTCGCCGCTGGTGACATCTAGTGGAAGATTTTTGAATAATCTTCGGCTGCGGTGAGGTGCGGTGAACACAAAAACACAGGAGAATTTCGATGACACGGTAACTGGACCCGTGGCTCAGATGGTTAGAGCAATGCTACGATGCAGCATGGACGTGGGTTCAAGTCCCACCGGGTCGACGAAAAATTTTTCTGTCTCCTCCACCATTTTATTCATAATCATTGTAACATATTTGTCAAATCTAATTTTGAAATAAATTAAATGTCCTAAGTGGCAACAAACAGTGTCCATAATTGTAAAAAGATCTTTGAAAAATTTTCAACATATTAAAGAGATAGCAGGCAAGGTTACCTCAGCCTGATCTCGTGGTAGTCGCCAAGGAGGATCAGCTTCTAATAGTAGCGCATCTAACGGTACATCGAGGCAAGGTGTCAGCAGTCTAGGTGCATCTGCCAGGAACGCTGCCACTTCAGACGCGGTCGGCCGTGACTTGCTATCATGTTGCCAACACGATTTAATCAGACCTTCCCTGAAAACAAACAATTCGATTTATGATAAATTTTTAAGTCTTGATTGAAGACGACTATTTAAGATAGTTTTATATTATATTTTATATATTATAATATTTTACTGACTTACAGTTGTGGTTTCAGTCCAGGTGGAAGGTCTAGTGTATGACCGGCTTTGACACGAGTCAGTACCTCTGAGTTGCTGAGGCCTTGGAACGGCAACGACCCGAAGGTGACAATCTCGTATAGTAATACGCCAAACGACCAAACGTCAGATGCGGGCGAGAAAAGTCCCAGTGCTAAACTTTCCGGAGCCATCCACCGTACAGGAAGCATACCCTTGCGGCTGAAGCGGTAATAATCATTTTCAAAGACGAGCCGTGTCATGCCAAAATCAGCAAGCTTGACGGTTCTGCGTGCGCTGACGAGGCAATTTCGTGCCGCTACATCACGGTGTACATAACGTAACTTAGCCAGGTAGGAGAGAGCGCGAGCTACATCTAGCGCCATACTCGTCAACCGGCGTGGGGAAGCCTCGTCTGATTCTCCACCTACACTACCTTCGTCATCAGTCCCTCCACCCATCGCCAAGTGGCGTCGAGCTAGCAAATAGTTTTTCAGATCTCCGTATAACATAAATTCCATAACTGTACAAACAGGTTCCGTTTTCGTAACTACACCAAGTAACCGTACAACGTTCTTATGATCGAAACGTTTCATTGCTTCCGCTTCTGATAGAAAATCAAGTTTCTCCTCTGTTGTCGCTCCAGCTTTTAGTGTTTTTACCGCTACGGCAGTCCAGCCCCTATTTTCGGCGAGTAGAGCGTGCCCTCCATAAACGGTACCGAAAGCGCCCGTGCCAAGTTTACGGTTGATGACGACTCTTTCTCGAGGTACTTCCCAGCGATCAAGACCTGCAGGTTTCAATAAGCCGAGGGGACGCATCCCAAGAGCAGCAAGTCGTTTACGATAATCCCGTTCTGCTCTTCTCTTACAGTACATAGCTAAACCAGCTAAAGACGCTACTAATAATGCTGCCATCGTAGCTCCCAGCGCGACGTATGCGGTGTGACAGTCTGTATGCAGAGCGTCAGCCAATCCCTGTAAGGCACATCGTTCACTTCCATCATCGGGTGTTTTTCCATCTTGAGTATACCACTGCAACGCTGTCTCATTAAGCTGCAGTGACCCATCAGACCATTTACCAATAACATGTGCTCCCTCATCTCGACGCCACTGCGAGAGGATAATGGGACTGGAGCGAACATATGCAAATTTTGTCGTTGTCCAGTTAAAGGAACCCGTTAATCCTTGATATTCTTTACTGAAACTATCCGATGTTACGAAGTCTATCAATGACCTGAGAACAGAGAATTCGTTTTTGTTTTAAATTTTATTTTGTTTAAGTATAACAATGTATACGTGTATAAAAATTGCATTACTCACCTAACGTAAGTGGAATCATGCATTTCATCAATGGCATTGGGATAGTTTTCGAAAAGATCCCTGAGAGCAAGGATCCACATTTTGAACAAGTCGAACAGAAGCGCTTCGTAAGGGCCGATTGGACTCTTGCATGACGATTTTATTGCATTCGTCGGGTTTGTGGCGTCATATTCTGAACAAGCTTTCTGAATACTTTCTTCTACTTCAATTCTTTCCGATGAGGTGTTGTTAACATTAGCATACCAATCCGCAGCCCATTCCGGCATTACAAAAAAGTATCCTGCGGTTACCTGGTGGGCAAGAGAACAATACCTACTATATTCACAAAGTCCATTCAAATCTGTATAAATCTGTTATTTAAGGTGGTAAATGTTGTGTAGATAGATATAATTTGTGATTAAATAATTAGTAATTTAGTAGAGAAGTTTCAAAGTAGCAAGGCATCAAGTCGTAGTGGTCTATGGGTTAGGGAAAAATTATCTTACTTCTTTAAGTTCTTCGAATGTGCAGTTTTCGCCCCTAGTAGGCTGCAGCCAGTCACGAGGAAGGAGGGAGCATATGAGCCAAACCGCCGGTGGATTTCGGTCATCATTAGTAGCACTATTTGCAGAGTGAGCACTCCTAGCAGCGCACACTGCTGCTCGCGCCAAACGAGCATCTTCTACGCAGAGGAATATTACTCTTGTATACTCCTTTATAACTAGTTGTGCCCACTGAAATGTATTATAAAAACAATGTAATGAAATATCTAAAAACATAGCTGTGTAACCGCACAACAGCAACCAGTTTTGTCAACTTTTTGTTTGTTTCGGTTTCGTAATGACGCAATCTGTTAGATATTTATTTTGTTTAAGCAAGTTTTACGTAATATAGGAAATGAAACTATTTTTTTTAACCGGATTTAAATCGCGTATATTTGTTTTTTCAAACAAACCGACGTTTACAGATCCCATGGTCACTGTTGACTGTCAACAAAAAAATAGTTTCATTTCCTATGTGTAACCTAAGAATTCGATATTTAATAAGTATATTTAAAAGTGATGTATTATAAAAACATAAAGTCAAGAGGGTAACAAACCTCAGAAATCTGTTGAAGATGTTGTTCGAAGGAGTTGGAAGGGTGGAGTTGGTAATCTACATTGAACTTTGCAGGAATACTGAGAGCGTTCAAAAGTGGACGCGTCGCATGCTCACTTAATGCTCCGAAGCGTCGCCAACCCATACGAGCTGCGAACGCACCCAGTGCTGCTGCGCCTTCACGAGTATCTCCTGCTCCCAACAGCTGCAAAGGTTTCTGCCCGTCACCTGCAACACATTATATTGTTATACAGTTTTGAAGATTTAATTGCTCACTTTGAAGACGCTAATGATTACTAAGACGTATCGGAACACTCATGTTTTAATAAAATATTACAGCGGATTTACTCCAGAAGGTGGTTTTTAAATACAGTATTTAAGCATTGCCGCTATTACTTTGTTAGATTCAAATAAATTCATCTATTACACGAGGTATGAACGTCACGACATATAACTTTCGCTTATAAAGTACTAACCGGTGTCGACGGTAGGAATCTGCGGAGTATAAGCTAACAACGGCAAACGGTACGTGGTGGATTGATGTGCGACGGCCATCCATGGATCGGCACATACTGGACCAGCAACGGCCGAAAGGGACCGATACCCACTTCCGTGCTGCTCGTTCTGCAGAGCCTTCATTGCTATTGTTGCTTGACAATCGTCATTGTATACCTGTAATGCATGTTTTATTTAAGATTTAATGATATCTTTAAATACCTTAACGAACCACGGTCTTAATTTTGCTAATGATAGTTAAGGGTATGTAGATGTCGCAGCTGTTTTTTATAAAGCGCCGTATTGCATTACGGCAAGCCGCTTTGCAAAACGGCGCTGTATTCTTATACGATTACCTCGCTTTTAGTTGGATTGCAGTTCGCCTAAAACAAGTGCGCCGCATTATGCGCTTTGTATAATACGGCTGCGACATAGATACATCTTTGTTGTTAATGAAAATCGTAGTTCGATACTAAATAAAAATTTGATGTCAAATTCCTTTACTTAGAATCGATATGTTATGGAAGTAAACAACCTATGTTAATTGTTGTAATGTTATCTTACTTGAGAATTAAACTCGATGCCGTCAATTAAATCTGCATGAATTCCAGCAACTCCAGGAAGCGCGCCTGAGTAAACGTGACGATTGGTAAGCCCAGGAAGCATAACGATGACGCGCACTTCACCATGTATTTTCCAAGGATGTAATTTCCAGTGCAGTGCCCCAGCATTTTCTGGACTTGTTGCAATGGCTGTTCGGGTCAACTGGCGCATTTCCCCTTTGTTTACTTTGTACTGGGTCAGGGCGTTTATTGCGCTCTGTTTTAGTAACTTATAATTTACGAATGCTACTATCCGTCGTGTTTCAAAAGGACACGGATGGGGAGGTTCACATGGTGGCGGGCCAAGCGTAGTGGTACTTAAATTGGCCAGGTCGGAAAACTCAGGAGCCCAATCACAGACGATCAAAGGAGACTTGAGTGCATTTGCTACTTCCGGTAAGCGGCCACCAAGGGGTCTCACGACAGCATATAGTCGATGTCTTTGTACGACATCTGCGAAGACGCAAGCTTCGCTTTCTTCACTTGTAAGAATAGTTGCACATGATTTCCCCTCGTTACATCTTTCTGGGGTTAAGAGGGTACTTGTATCACAGATGACGTTTTCTCTGTGGGAAATACATAAATAATTTTAACTAACGACGACAAGGTAATAACTTAAGAATGTAAAATCGTAAAAGTCAACGTTAAAGTATGATTATATAAACCGTAAGTACCTATTGGTTTTGGCATTCTTTGAGCAAGTCAACTTACCTATCTACAGTATGTCCAGTAAGACGACGCAGTTCAGCGTCGATCACATTATCAGGTACATGATATCTAGCAGCTATAGAAGAATCCGTAAAGTCAAGGAGTGAGGGTGGCGCAGATTCGATATTGGTAGCTAAACAGGCTCGCCGAGAACGGTCAGTTAAATCACCTAGTTCAGTAACATCAGCAAAGTGGAGTATTCGAGTCGGTTGAGCATTTAGGGAGGATATGGGTAAGATGGCAATAGTGACATTGCCAGCACTTAGTTCTCTTAATGTTGCTATAAGACATTCATCATTATCTGCCGCACGAGGGCCCGAACACTGCACAGGAGTTGGTACAATTTTTGCATTATGAACTTGAGAAGCAGTCACTAAGCTTTTAACAACATGTTGCAATGCAAGCGTCGTTTTCGAGAATCCAGGAATAGTTGCAGTTATTATCGTTACATTGTTGTTTAATAAGTTAGACTTCTTAATGTTAATCTTAGATACATCTTCGGTTACGTTTCTTGTGGTTGTATTTGGTGTCATATAGGTAATTCTATTTGTGTCATTCTCTTTACTCTGCTCTGTTACTTCTGAACCAAACACGTTGAGGGCAACCACAGAGAGGGTTACGAATGCAGCTCTCCACCACCTTGTAAAATGAAAATTACTCGCATTAGTACATATATCGAATAAGGATCCTGATTTTAAGTCAATTGCAATTCGAAACACCTTTATGTAATTGTGACAATAGCGTAGAGTTCCTTGTGAAAGAGTTCGTCCAGGGAAGTATTGCCATCATCATCGTCCTTGGTGAAACTTTCAGGGTGACGGGTGCAGCGGCAGCGCACCTCAGATCTTTACGACTGAAGCTCTGAGAGGTACTGCAACTGTTACCACACCAAGCGCCCGACTAGTTCGTACTGTCATTCGATTTCATGTGACAGACAAAACCTAGTTTGTTGACAACGACGTATTTGTAGAATAGAATTTATGTTGTTGTCTAATGAAAGAACTTATGTTCTACTCTACAAATTTTTGGTGGGTATTGTGATTTGTAGGGTGGTTGTAAAGGGCGTGATCTCACCTCATGAATAGGGTGGCGGTCACCGGTAGGCGGAGGATCGGAGTGCGGTGCCGACTGCATCCACACTTGTCTGCAATCAAAGAAAAATGAACGTGTAACTTAATTATTTTTAGGTTATTTAGGACAAATTGTCCAATTTGTCTTATTAACTATAATTATAGGTTTCTCACAGGTGTTCTACGGTAAAGAAGCTGTTAAAATCATGAACAAAGACCTGTAACAAGCACTTAGAGAAATTCTTACGGTCTGCTAACTTGTTCCGTAGTTCAGTTGGGAAAGCGATGTCGTCGGTTCGAGTCCAATCAGATCGAAGGAGTTTCTTTGTGTTCGTTCGATCTTTGTATCAGGAATAAAATCTAACTAGTTGAGTATTTTGACACAAAATATATATGAATATTTTGGTGGTACAAACATCATGACGTCCAATAAAAATAAATGTTCACTAATTAAGGCGAGCGACCGGAGGAGGAAAAAACTGTTTTGCTACGTCACATGGTTTAGGTATTTACTAATAAATAACGGTCTTACAAAAAATATACGATACGTATAAGGATATTGTCTAAAGATTGTGCTATTTTGTTACACGATAGGATGTACTTTATCCGATCATATAAAAACCTAAAAACAGGCAAAAATAAAACTCTAAAACGAATTATTTAAGAATAAAATAAGTAACTTTGTACATAGTTTTTGTATGTACATAGTTCTCATTAATTACTACGAGAACCTGCAACATTTAGGTTATCAACTAAAGCCCTACAGTTAATAAATTCACATTTATCCTAAAATTAGCAAATTGTTTAACGGTTTAACGATCCGCAGTGCTGCCCGATGCCCTGTTAGTCGCCATCGGGTGCGCGCGGATCGCGAGTCGCGATAAGCGACCCCCACACCTCACTTCTTAAAATACAGGCTCGCGTTGAAATACCGCGCCAGAAAGCAAAAAAAATTATTATTGAAGGATAAACAGTTAACATATGAGAAAAAAAATACATATTTTAAAATTAACAATATCTAAATATACTATAAACAAAACAAAAAGATAACCCGGCAAACTGATACAAACAAATAAACACATAATAGGTACAACAACGAAACTAAAAACAGCACCATCCGTATCCCAAACCTGTGTCCCAAACAATGCAACAATGCACACAGCCACACAGGCAACGCGCTGCGTTCGACGTGCGTTGCAACGTTGCTCCACAAAGTCCTCCATTTTCACTTCCTTACTTATAGCAGAGCGCTGAGTGCGTACTCGCACTTGACCGGGTCTGTTCGCTAAATGATCAAATTACCATAATGCAAGTGACTCACTTTGTTTCGAAAGAATGGCGCTAGGTCTAGGCTCCGTTACTCGCTCTTCCGTCACTCCTTTCGTTACGATGGTGAACACGTCCCACACGTGGCGTGACGGGAGTAGCGGCAATAACTTCTGGGCCACAATAATATATTATTGTCTATGCCGTCGATACGATAAGAAGAACGTTGCAATCTCACTGTGTGTAAAAATATTTTATTTTTAAAAAAGGTGAGCCTTAAATACCACCTATGTCACTTGCTCGAGGTTATGCGATAAGTGTCTATCACTGTATCGCCGACACAGTGCAAGCGCTCAGACAAGTCTTATTTACATTACAATCCTTGTACAACTCCAGCATTCGGTTCCGCACGAGTGCACACTGCGGGCAACGCTATTTTCACCTCTGAGTGCGTGCTTAGATTCCGTTTTCCTCGTAGTAAGCGCCTGGTGTCATTGATCAGATTTAGTAGGCTATTATAGCGTAGGCATTTTCAATTTTATATGAGAGTGATGTATGTATTAAGTAGTAACTATTAAATATGTGGCTAGGTGTACAGGCGCGCTAATACAAATTGTGCACGGTTCGGACGCAATTTCAAAAATTCCTTCTTTTTTAACAAACTCGTACATAGGTAGGTATGTAAATTCGTGTGTACGTGGGATTATGTTAGTGTTCGTTATTTCAAAAGCAATTTAAAACGAATAATAAAATGTGGGTGTTGTTTGTTACTTTATTCGAATTCTTTCGATGGAGGAATTGCAAATAATCTAATTATTAATGTTTTATTCGCTTGTTTTCTAATTCTCGAGTCGTCTAATGAAGAAAGTTTAGAATCGTAAAAAATCAATTGTCTTAGATTCTTTCGGAAATAGAATGGGTTTCATCGACCCTTCTTAACCGACTTCAAAAAAGGAGGAGGTTCTCAATGTGTTTGTATTTCTTTTGAATGTTACGCTATTACTCCGACGTTTGAGAACCTGTTTCCCGCGCCTGTCTAGTAATTGCCTCCGTGAGCGAACGGTTACCATGCCGGACTGCCACGCAGAGGTCCCAGGTTTGATTCTCGGGCCGGGAGAAATATTTATATGGTCTACATTTATTTATCTCGTGAGTTTGGGTGTGATTTGTGATTGTCTATGTGTGTGTCCATGGCACCCGCGACATAGGGTTCCCTAGTGCGGTGCTATGTTGAGTGTGTACGTTATTATTATTATTATTATCATATATTTGGTACTATTTTAAATAGGTAGTTCGAAATGTTGTCTATTACCTGAAAATATTATCACACAATTTTAGAACCATTTTCAAAACGTTCATTTATAATTTTACAATAAGTAACAAGGTAATGCGTCATAAAATACTTAATTACGGTTTGTTTACATTTAGTTTAGACAGTGTAGCTAGTAAATTTTTGCATGCGTTCAGGAATTTATTGTCGCAGCTCTACGGGTCGCCGCTGCCCGTGTACTTGTGTCGTCTGCATGTACGGACAACGGCACATCAGACTACACATTTTTGTTCGAAAATCGATTCCAGTGCAACGGAACATGTGTAGCTTAATGTGATGGCGTGTGTACAAAAAAATACTATATAAATAAATAGGCTCTGAATGTGGCAGGGAACGGTAGAGTCGACATTGGGGAAGCCGGCACAGATCTTTATTCAAATAGACGGTAAAAGGATGTTGACAGCAATAGTTGCAAAAACCACAAGGACGGTTTTGTGTTAGTCTGGTTTAAGGACGCATTTCGTTCAAAAGCGACATGCAGTTTATATGAATGTAATATTTGACTTTCTGCACGGCATAATTAGAAATATTAATTAAATTTTTATTGAATTGATATTCAATTCTTTTTTGTGAAATTACTCCACTAGTTTGTTATAATTATGAATAGCGACATCTCTCGCCAGGACTGGTAGCTGTAAAGGTACTAACTGGGTGATAAATCTTTCATCGATTTCTCATAGATGGCGCTACGACTAAAAAGTCGTTGAAAAACCAAATACAAAGACACGACTCAAGAAATAGAACTCATAGAAAAATTCGTTGCGTCCGTTGGTTCGTTCTGTGGCTTAGTGGGTATAGCGTCTGGCACGGTATGCAAGAAGACGTCGGTTCGAATCCGACCGGATCGAAGGAATTTTTTCTGAGTGTTCGATCTTTGTATTAATAATTATAGAAATAGTAAGTTTTATAGTTTTTTGTGGTATTCAAACAGGCAACAAACGGGCCACTCTTGTGTCTATGATTGGGCTGGTGTGCTTTACTTGTCAACCTGAATACAGCCGTGCTCTTTGGTAACCTACCTAGGCGGGTTCTGCTGATAGAATCCTAATCACAGTAAATATACTTAGCAGTAATAAATACAGTAAATATAGTATTTTACTAGCAGTAGAGTTGGTCCAGGGAAGTACTGCCACCTTACATATAACTGCCGCCAAGCAATAATGTGAGCATTACTGTTTGGAAGGGTAAGGGTGTTGGTGAAATTACAGGCACATGGAACTAGTCAACTTATGTCTTACGTCTAGTCAACTTATGTGCCCCTGGTCTATGCGATTTAATGATCTCAGTGGCACTGCAACTGTTGTGGATAGGTGTGTCGCTTATCACCAGGCGCACGACTTGTTCGTCCCGTCACTTGGAGATCATATAAAAAATATATAATAAATACTAATAATGTACATTAATAATAAAATACACTAATAATAATTATAATTCTTTAATGCACAAATAAATGACATTGAAAATTACAAGTTACAAAGGTGACCTAGCAGTGGTGAATAAATTAAGTCTGCGGGACATTATTATTTTTTTTAAATAAATGTAAATATAATTATCAATGGCGACAATATAAATATGGCTGAGATAATAAACCTACATAAACTTTACATACCTACATACATACATACGTACACAATATATATAATTAATGAAAACAAATTATTAGTTTATATACATGTTACTGATTAACTTCCGAGTTTAACAGGAAGTGCTCTTTTAATTTGCGTTTGAATGATGCAACCGATGGACTGTCACGAATGCTAGCAGGTAATTTATTACACATACGAGCTGCACTAACTGTGAAGGAATAGTGGAAAAAATTGGAATTGGGGACATAAAAGTGTTCTAGTGTCGCAGGTTCGTTTTGGGCGAGAAGTGGGGGGTAAATGAGTAAAACGGGAGCGTAGATAGTGTGGAAGATGAGGGTAGTGTAGAATTTTGTATAGAAGACAAAGGATATACAAATCTCTGCGAAGTCGGATAGGGAGCCATTTTAATTTAGATCGAAATTCAGAAATTTTGGTCACATTTACGCAGACCAAATATAAAACGTATTGCCAGATTCTGTAGGCGGTCCAGTTTGTTAAGAAGCTCCTCATTTGCATTCAAATAACAAACATCATCATAGTCAAAAAAAGGAATTAGTAAGGACTGAGCAAGCGTGACCTTGGTTTTGAACGGCAAGAAAAACTGAAGCCGCTTGAGAGAATTATAAGCAAAGTGCATACGCCGACTAACTAAATTTACCTGTGGTCTCCAGGACATTATGTGTTCAATTATTAGGTCAAGATTCTTTGTTTTATCGATATATGCAAGGTTCACTCCATTGTAGGAAACCTTGGGGAGATGATTGAAGTCCAACCTGCAATACAGTCTATTACTACCTACAATTATTGCCTGTGACTTCGTAGGATTCACAAGCAATTCGAACGCAGTAGCCCAGGACTTCACCACAAGAAGATCCCTAATAATAATATATATATATATATATATATAATAATAGTGTAAATTAATAAATATAATAATATGTGTATTAATAATAATGTACCTAATAAGAATGTACATATATCACATGCGAACATGCGTATGCCAGGTGCATTCTAAGTAGGTTATTATGCTGTGTGCATTGTAACAAAGTTAGTAAGAATCCTGTTTTCATTATTTTTACTGCACACATAAACATGTAATTAATCGATACATAATGAAATGTGTTTCGATTAATACATACACGATACATTCTTAGTTATTTGTACTAAATTTTTTTTGTTCTTAATTGTTTGTGTTACTAAAATTTGACACCATATTTCAGTTGTTGATCTTCATTAATAATGTAAACAATTCTATTCAGCAAAAATATTGTACAGTTTTAACAAAGAGCAGTAATAACAATACAATACAATTAATACTTATATCTAATTCGCGAATTTGTATTACATTTTAACTACAATTGTTTTGTTTGACAGCCGAAATTGGACCTTTTGTATCCAAACCAATGTTATAAATAAGACAGTAACTCTGTTTGTTACATTTTCACGCCTAGACTGCTAAAGCAATATTGATGAATTTATTAGTATAGAGCTAGATGGGACCTAGAAGAAAAACATAGGCTACTTTTTATAACAAAAATAAATCTTTAAGGGGTTGCAATAGAAGATGAAAGTTTGTATAGAGAACCAATAAAACTATGAAAATTACAAATAGACTTATTCTAAGTACGCAGACGAAGTTGCGGGTACCACCTAGTATTCTATATAACAAACTATGGCTACATTAAATACTTAGTAGAGTAATAAAATTAATTCCAGGCATTGTATTCATACTTCATTTCTTAATTTGGTTCAACCGGTGTTTCAATCCTGACAGTGTAAAACCTAAGAGTGTCTGCGCTAATGTATAATTTTAATTTCAAAGTTTGTTGTAATTAATAAACAAAGAATGAACAGATAGAAAAAATCGTCTCCTAGCAAATCGTGCCAGACGCAATGTCAACTGATCCACGGAACGAACCAACGGACCTCACGAATTTTGCCATGTGTTTGTTGCAGGTCTTTGTTTTGGTTTGGTAGCGCCATCTGTGATAAATATATGGAAGTTTTTTCTTCACCCAGTGAGGTAACTTTACAACTACCAACCAGTGACTAGAGATGTCACTTTAATAAATGTACTTGGTACTTGGTGTAACGGGCTGGTATCCGCAACCCGACGTCAAGGCGCCTATTTTGTGTGTAAATAAATGTAATTAAGTTTTATTGAATGCAGGATGTTTCACCCTCATCATCATCATCATTCAGTCATACGACACCCACTTCTGGGCATACGCCTCCCCCAACGATCTCCACGACGATCGGTCCTGCGCTGCCCGCATCCATCGGCTTCCCGCGACCTTTACCAGATCGTCGGTCCACCTGGTGGAGGGCCTGCACTGAGCCTCTCCCGGTGCGCGGTCGCCATTAAGAACCTTTCCGCCTCAATGGCCAACGGTTCTCCTAGCTATGTGCCCCTGCCCACTGCCACTGCTACTTCACCACCACGATATTAAATTATTTTTGTGAAATGACTGGTAATTAGTTGCAGTTGATGCGGTAATTTCATTGGTAAAACATCCTGGCGTTCAATAAAACTTAATTACAATTGAAAAAATATCGATATGATTTTAGCAAAATTATATTTATAAGCTGTATCTAAAACAACAAAAATAATATGAATTAAAATAACAAATTGTCTAAGCACAGTCTTGCGATGTCAAGGAATATGTACAGTTAAAGCACTTCAAACTCGACACATTTACTTTGCCCATTTGTTATAGTAAGGGGCAAAGGGTTGAATTTAAATCTCAGGTGTCAAGTTTGATATTATAATGTACATCGATCCAATGACTTGGAGGAGGGTGTCATCGCTGTCTCAGGGACAGCGCATGAAGGCTATCAGCTTCCAGAGTATGACGTTGCAGCCATCCGTGTGCGCCTCAGCGAACATAGCCGAGTCGGTAAGGGAGGCAGCACATGTAATTGCATTAAGCCGGTCTATAAAAGCTTTCTCATTTTCTCAGCTCCGTGTTAATAAGTGTGGTATCTGAAGCGCTTCAACTCTCTGAGCTCGTCATTCTACTGAACGCGCATGACGGCAGGACGTGGTGATACACTTTCTATATGTACTTAACCCATAACCTGTACTTGTAAAACGATAATAAGGCAAGACCAACAGTTTGTCTCCAACGCCGCCAGTGCGATGTTCGTTTTTGCAAAGACACCTGAACAAATCGTACTTTGACGTATTCGTATTGCAATTATAAGTTTACTAAATAACTACGTCAATAAACCTTTTGTGATTAAAAAGATGCAATGTACTCTAATGACGCCTTTTCATATTAATTTTCATCTTTTGTTTCGGAACAAAAAAGTGTATACGCATTTTGAAGAATTGTTTCTAAACTGTTCTTGAAAAATGTTGTAGCGGTAAATTGTTTTATACTACACTCTCTCACAATGCGCTACAGTAACATTTTCGGTTACTTTTTCTCGTTAAGCATAGAGTTTTATCTCTAGCGCGCATTGACAAGATGGGTTTTTTTGTGCGAGTTACTTGGAAAGTTAACAATCGTGCGCGGCCACTCCCAGTGAATTTGCCGCGTGATAGTTAAAATCTGTTTGAATCTGAACCATTCTTTGTACTTCCGAATGGAATACTATGAAAAGTGGATAAACGAATCAACTGATGACAATAATTCATCACCAAGTAAACTAAATTGATAACGACGAGTGAATAGGTCAATTTACGAACGTTTCTTATTTCATTAATTAACTAGTAACTTTAACTCACGGTTATATTCCGACATATAACATTTAGTGCTAAACTACACTGTATGTAAGCAGTTTGTGCTTTCATAGCTCTATTATCTGCCACTTTGTGGCACTCTTTTTTTCTTATTGCGGTTTTTATGCATTGTGTGGAAAATTTATTTCCACGCATTGACATTATAACAATTTAGTTAAAAAAATATAGAAAAAAGTTATAGGATATATTAATGTGATTATTCCAGTAACTTTACTCGTGAGCTAAATAGCGATCCTGATGAGGACCAAGTGAGCACGAATTGCGGGTTAAGTCACTACTGGAATGATTTAGAATAAAAAGTTATTGCCACTAAGTAAATACGCTATATAATACGTCAAATATTTGCGCATCAGAGCTACATACATCAAGTCATAGTGCTTTCCGAATTTACATTATAATGAGCGTTACTTATGTAAGTGGCGCTCTGGTCAAGTATTGTTCGTGATAATACGAGTAGGTACTCATTAAATACTTACCTATTATGCACTGTTATTGAGGTAAATTTGCTAGAAAGTCACTTGAATAACTTTTCATTTAGTTCTTAACTTTCTCACTTTCGTGTTCGTGCGTAATTTTTACGCCATTTTCAGTACGTTAGTTACAATTAGTATCTTCAATATTATGAAAGTTTTTTAGGACTAATTGTTGATGATGAGTACAGAGAGCCCCAGTTAAATTTCACTTATGATATTTGAGGCTATTAGCATAATAGTGGTGTAACACGGGTGTAACCCACATTCAATTTTTTTCCACACTTTAAATGATTTTTCTATTCCTTTAAATGATAGTGAAGTACATAATTATTTTATATTTGGATGCTATATATTCACGTATAAAAAATATTTAATTATTAATTTAAACATGAAAATAGCATCCAAATAAAAAAATAATTGTATATTAACTAACAGTATTAAAAGGAATCATAAAGAAATATTTTTTGAACGTGAAAATAGCATCCAAATATAAAATAATTATGTACTTAAGTGTTATTTAAGATAATATTATAGAAAAAAAAAATTATGTTGGTTACACTCATTAATTGTAGGTACTAACTTTATTATCTAGGTTGTAAACTGATACCTTTTATTTGACCTTTGTGGATATTGATAAAAAGTTCAATGTCATAGTACAATGTTATTATTTTTAGGTCTAGTAACTGAGTAAATCATTATCACAACGACATACGATGAATTTATATTTGATGACCTCGGTAGCCCAGCGGTTGATGAGGAGGAGGTCCCGGGTTCGATTTCTGGTAGGACCAATTTGGGAAACGAACCTTTTTAAATTAGTTCTGTTTAAGTGTTCCGAGTAGAGCTCCGGATGAAGTCCGTTGCCCTGGTACTCACAGTACAGTGAACTCTCTAATTTGAAACTAGGTGACTGTTTTAATTGTCTGGTACATTACAATAATGGTCAATTGCATAAATACTATCGTGGTTATTTATTATACAATAATCAATAGTTAAAAGACTTTTGTGAAGTCTCGATCTCATATTGGCCCAAAATGGCGGACATCGGCCTAAATCTTCCATTAGACTTGTCCCATATCCAGCATGTACCAGTTTTCTTATATTTTTTACGATATTAAATAACGGTATGAACAACAGTGTGCGCCTGGTGGCAAGCGACACTCCTATCCATTACAGTTGCAGTGCTTTAAATCGCAAAGATCTGAGGGGCACTGCCACCCTGAGACAAAGCATAGTCCCGAGGGAACCGAACCCAAAATATCACACCCCTCATGGAAGAATGGCATAAGTAGAGTTACTTCAAAAACGTTTATTGCTCCATTAGATACAGAAAAATATAACCCACATCCTCTCCAATTCTTGTAACTCTATCGACTAATATTGTAGATAAAGTTACAAGAATTGGAGAGGATAAACATGTTTGACGTAACTCCACTTATGCAATTCTATCGCGAGGCGTGCGATATGATCTAGCCCTTAAACTCCATTGGGTGACAAGAATAAGGAACCTGCAAGGTTCAACATTGCACCGCCGCTGTTTGCTCTTAAAAATAATCTATAAGAGCGGTTACACACGGTCACTTTTAGCAGCGATGCAAACGCGATGCAGTCGCTAATCGTCTACCTTTATACACGAGCGCGATTTAAGGCAGCCATGCAAACATGATGCAAGCGCGCCACTGCATCCATACAAACGCGCGATTGCATCGATGCAATCGTGCATTGTATCGATTCGTGCTAATAGTACATAGTCTTACAGCGCTTTTAAACAAGTTATAGTAGATTTAGAAATCATACTTATAAATACTGAATCAATATGACTCAACTATAAATAATTTTGCTCGTAAAATAAGTGCCAGTTCCGAGTAAAGTTTTTATTACCCGACTGCCCCAGAAAGACGATAATATATCTTTTCGCCTGTTAGAAAAGATTTTTTGTGAAGTGACATACCACCTGCGACCAGAGATGGCCAGTGAGTTAAAACCACCCGCCCGGGTTTTTACCTGAATTGTCGAGTTTTAAACCATTTTTGCACAAAATCGTGGGCGGAAATTACGAATTCGAAATTTGATATAATTCTATTACAAATTTTACAAATATTACAAATTTTGATGTAAAAATCTTTTTTTGAACGAAAAAAAAAAGCAACTCCGCCTTGCAATCCTGTGAATTCTCGATACTAAGGATGCACACTACGATTGGATTTTTGTAAAAATCAATTCAAGTGCTTACAATTTAACAAACTTTTGTATCGATTTATTTCAACGCGATTTTCAATCGAAACTATTCAATAGAAAGGCAAAGCGAATCGTTTAGATCAGAAAGCAATAAACATTTTGTAATAAAAACATTAAATTTGAACAAAATTGGATTTACAACAAATATTTCGTTGTAAAGAATTTTTGCCCTCTATTTCGGGAATTAAAAGGTTTTAACCCGATTAAAACCCGGCGTTAACAAAGCGGCGGGTTAAAACCAGAGTCCATGCCCATCTCCGCCTACGACACATCAAGTTGTATATAAATGTCTCTGCGATGTACAGCCGTTGATAATTTTACGCCTGGAGCTTTGTTACAGCTATGCGAGTTTCATTTTTAATTCAAGCACTACAAATACTGCAGCACATGTGCTCTAAACCAGGATTGCTGCGATATTCAATGCGGATGTTCGAGTCGAGACATTTATGTATTTATTTGGTATCCTAACAGAACACATACAATATGAAACTTAGTATAAATCTTAATGTAAATATCCCAGTAACAGGGAAACGCAGTATTCTTAATTATGACATCAAACAGACAACAAGTAAGGAACAGAAACAAAGACATGACCTAAAAGCCACACTAGAATAATTTACAAACCTACCGACTGATAGCCGAAAAAGTAGCCACAGATATCTAAATAAATATTTATTTAGACTTCTGTGAGCTCAGTTGTTGTTTTTGGAATATAACTGATAAAATTCCAGGACGATTAAGCTAGGCAAATTGATTGTTTTTATGCAGATTGATTATTTGTTAAATGTCACAAATTCATTGAAATGATATTTTAATACAATACCAAAAGAATAAAATAGCTTTTTCACGTAAATAGGTTCAGGGATGATGTACATTTTTCGCGTTTTTTTTTATTTTATTATTTTTTTACTTTCATTATTTTTGGAAAACTTACAGCTAGGTAACAAGAATACAATGGTAAGTATAATACACGCCTAACAGGCCAGTGCATGTATCTCGAGGGCTAATTAAAAGTTTCCACAGGTAATACTATATTTAGACAGAGGAACCCCCTCCGGAAATCACCGAGGGGGAGATGGAGTGGGCGGTGGGGCGACTGCGGGGGCGGAAGAAGGCCCCTGGCCCGGACGGGGTGCCGGGACGAGTCCTCCGTATCGCCCTGAAGCATCTCGGGACCCGCCTCAAGCAAATCATGGACGACTGCTTGAGGACGGGGTTGTTCCCGAGATGCTGGAAGGAGGGAAGGCTCGTCCTGATACCCAAGCCGGGACGACCTACAAACTCCCCCTCGGGGTTCCCCTCGTCCTACTGGACGAGATGGCGAAGATCCTGGAGTGAATTATCGCCTCCAGGATCAACGAACACCTGAGGGGGACAGGCCCCGATATATCGCAGAGGCAGTACAGGCAGTACAGGTTCAGGGCTGGACTCTCCACCTTGGACGCCCTGGAGTCGCTGCGACACATCGTGGAGGAGGCTAACGGCGAGAGGGAGGGTGTAGTGGCTGTGTTCTGGACATAGCCAACGCCTTCGGCACTCTTCCCTTCGCCGTTATCAGGGAGGCCCTGAGGTACCACGAGATCCCCAGGTACCTCAGCCGTCTGGTGGAGCACTACCTGGAGCAAAGGGTGGTGCTCTACCAGACGAGGGAAGGGAGGCGCGCCGAGCCCCCAATGAGGTGCAGAGTACCCCAGGGGTCCGTGTTAGGACCACTACTGTGGAACCTGGGGTACGATTAGGTGCTGAGGGGCGCGCTGCTCCCCCGGACGGCGGTCATCGCGTACGCCGATGACACGCTGGTGGCCGGGGGACCATTTCCAGGAGGCGGCCCGAAGAGCCGCAGTAGCGGCGGATATGGTGGTCCGCCGAATACAACTGCTGGGGCTCGAGGTCGCCGTGCCAAAGACGGATGTGACCGTCTTCGGCGGGAGGGACAGAGGCTGGGCGGTGCCGGCAGGCGCCCACATCTCCGTCGCGGGAGTATCGGTACCGGTCAGGTCCCAGATGAAATATCTGGGCCTTGTCCTGGCGATGGAACTTCGGGGAGCATTTCCGGCAACTTGATCCCCGAATAGTGGGCGCCGCATCGGCGTCGGCGAGGCCGGGAGCCCCATGTAGAAGGCTATACGCTGAGGTGACCCGGAGTATGGCCTTATACGGGGCTCCCATTTGTAGTGGGGCCTTATCAGTGGCGACGAAATCGCTGCTGAGGAGGCCTCAGAGGGTGGTCGCCCTGCGAATGTGCAGGGCGTGCATGACGGTGGCTTGCGCTGCCGCATGCGTCCTCGCCGGAACTCCGCCGTGGGACCTTGAAGCCGAGGTCCTGGCGGCGGTCCACGCCTACCAGCAGGGAAAGAGGGATCGAGGCGAGCGCCCCGATCCCAAGAGGTCGAGCGAGAGCGCCGGCGCAGCGCATGTGGGACCGGTGGAAAGAGGGCTTGGTGGATCCCCCCTATGGAGCGGCGGACGCGCACCCGCTTCGGCGAAGACGTACGGGGAGAAGGCGAAGGCAGTTCGCTGCTCGCCTGATCCCCTAGTGAGACCAGCGGGCTCAGGGCAGGGACTCCGGAGCCTGCATTGCAAGGCCTCACTCGTCTGGGGGGCGGGAGGTAAACGTGGGGGGTTTTAGTGGGGTAAGAGGAGGAGATTGACGAGTGTCGTCAATTGTTTCACGTCAAATCGATCAGTTTAACTTGAGCTTTGCTATAATGGACGAAAAGTTAAAAATTTTTTTGATATTTAAAAGTGATATAAGGCCCATTTGCCTGATGAGTTGCCAGGGGTGGATGGCCCTTATTTCGTCTCTATTTCTGGTTATATACTCGATGACTTAGAACTAAATAGTCGGATCTTAGTCAGATCCTCGAGCATTGACTGTACAATACACTACAGTACAAGTGGTGAACTTAGTTGGCACTACGGCAATCTCTACCATGTTGTTGCCAGTAGAGGACCTCAGTTCATTAAAATTCCGCAGCTAGGTCGAATTCAAACTTATCATTCGTTATTATTTTTTACGATGACATCAATTATACCCGTACATTTGCTATCTGAGTTTCAATGAAATGAATTTAAGGTATGTAAATCGACCAGAGTACAGATAAGAAATCGACGCAAACAAAAACAAAAATGTGGAGGGTCATTAACCTTCAAAATATTTTAATTTTTATTTTATTGAATATCACGATGTTTTGATTTATAGCATACTAAATTTCAAGCCGATCACAAGTGGAAGGAAAATAAATATTCATCTTATGTTTGTACACTAATTGGGAAAAAAGCTGAGGAATCTTAAACATCTGAACCGGTATTCATAGCTATACTACAACGATTTGGGTAAGTTTAGACACGTATGAAATCCACCTCGTGGAAAGCCGGAATGAACGTCCAACATCTGGCAGGAAAACAAATGGATATTACGAAACAAGACAATATGTAATTAACAAGCAGGTGTAATTGTAGGTAACAAATCCACTATGGTAATAAAAAGCGCACATGCAAGTACATTGATGACAAGATAAGCTTTTGCAGGTGTTTTTTTTGTCTCTAAGCGCTCTAAGCTGAGCGCTGCGTTCCAGAGTGCCTGAGTCGTTCGCGGCACAAGCGAAGTAAACGGTCTGAACTGCAAAGGTTTAGGTAACTAACTAAGTGTAAACAAACCGGAATGAAGTATTTTATGAGGCATTACTTGGTTACATGTAAAATTGTAATTAACTTTTGAATTTTCTTCTAAAATTGTATGATAATTTTATCAGGTAATAGACAATATTTGGAACTACCTATTTAAAATATTACTAAATATACTAATATACTAATATACTAATATACTAATATACTAATATAC
>NW_020653713.1:4581065-4584474 GCF_003589595.1 Hyposmocoma kahamanoa
TATACTAATATACTAATATACTAATATACTAATATACTAATATACTATAAATGTAATATTTTAATAATACCTATTACAATTTTCCTACTATAAACTACCTGAATTCCAGCCATTAAAAAGATGACAGCTAATAATATGCGATCAAATTAAAGAGTACAGCAGTAATACGACGTATGCAACTCACTTTTAAATATTGTATTTGACCGGTTAACCAAGTGAAAGCTGAAGTTTGTTTACTTTTATATAATTACCTAAACCTTTATACTATATGTACCATATCGAGTTCTTAGGTTTTCGCGATTGTTATACATAGGAATGAAACTATTTTTCCGGATTTAAATCGCGTATATTTGTTTCTTCAAACAAACCAACGTTTTGGGCCCTTTATAGGTCCCATGGTCACGGTTGACTGTCAACAAAAAAATAGTTTCCATTTCCTATGTGTAACAATCGCGAAAACCTAAGAATTCGATATTTAATAAGTATATTTAAAAGTAGTATATTATAAAAACACAAAGTCAAGAGGGTAACAAACCTCAGAAATCTGTTGAAGATGTTGTTCGAAGGAGTTGGAAGGGTGGAGTTGGTAATCTACATTGAACTTTGCAGGAATACTGAGAGCGTTCAAAAGTGGACGCGTCGCATGCTCACTTAATGCTCCGAAGCGGTTGACTGAGTCAACCGTGACCATGGGACCTGTAAAGGGCCCGAAACGTCGGTTTGTTTGAAAAAACAAATATACGCGATTTAAATCCGGAAAAATAGTTTCATTCCTATCTATATGTACCATGTCAATTAAATTAACGTTCAATTAAAAGATTCATAAGATCAGTGCAGCCATTTGGAAGCTACGACTTTACTGATATATACACAGACAAAGCTTTCAAACTTCTAATTCCCCTCTTTTTGAGTCGAAAAACAAATGTCAAATTAAGTTATAACTTGGTATTCAAATAATTGATTGACATCAATAGGTTTAGCATGACCACACACACAGGCACAAAAATCGTAAACGTAAATATACTTTTCATCACACTTGCGCGTAAACAGTGTCATAACATGCTGGCAAAGTCGACCGTAATGTGCTAAATTACACCCACGGGCTTTTTCATTACATTTACGCCTTACGGCAGTGATAGATTTATTTTTTAATTTAATTGCAATGTATTTCTCAACGTCAAGTTTAAGCAAAAAGTTTTTAAGCTCGAAAAATCTGAATGTATTTAATCGAATTAATGAATTATAATTATAGTATTTCGCATAACCTTGAAATATAAAAAAAAACTAAACATTTGCAATTTATCTATATTTTTCTAAATTAATTTTATAAATTCAAATTCTGCAGTATTTTGAAACTATTTGTTTTATATCTAATATATCATAATATATCATGGCTGCATGCTTTTTTGCCTTTTACAACATTTTATTTCGAGTTGTATTATCTATGGAAGAATAGCTGCCATCTGTTTATAAGAAAAAAAAAAAACAAAAACCTGCTATTTCCAAAATCCGTAACTGTCGAGTTATGGTCGAGTTGTACATAGATATCGTTGGTTGTGAAGCGATATTTATTTTTCCTACATTAATCTTTGTTAATAAATACTTATTTCCTCGTAATAGTGATGAAGAACATTGTATGTAACCCGGTCGGTTCGGGAATTACGAACCTCGACTCCGAAAGCTCTCAATTTTCGACTTCGAGCTTCTAATAGAGCTTCGTTCCTAATTCCTTATTTACCGCCCTTAATCTCTAACATGCTCGGAAATATTTGCATTACTTTCAAAAAACGAGCACGAAAAGTTTGTCATTTATGGACCGTGCTACTTCTTCCTGGCTTAGGTCTGTAAAGTATGAAAATCCATTATTGTCCGCAGCTGCAAACTTTTAATATGTCTACTAATTCACCAACAATAAACTACTATGCAAATAGGTTAAGAAAAACTCATACAGCTATCTACCAAGTGTTTGTATTTCAGAGAATTATCTACTTGCACTGTAAAAAGAGAAAAAGAAAAAGGCGGGAAAATAAAATGCTCTATTTAGAATAATAACGCATAGAAACCTAGCCTGCACACGCTAAATGAGGCAAATTAAAGCACTCCCAAAGGGCCTACACGAGCGGACGGGCCTTCAGTGCTCTAAAAATACGTCAGACAAACATAAAATAGATACTAACATCACATTCTACAAGGAAGTAACGCGTTTCAACTTGTATTTTTATATAAATATTCACTAAAACCGAAAATTAACCTACTACTAAAACTAGCCTACATGAATTTGATTTTTGCCTCACTTGTGACAGTTCGTTTGATATGAAACTATCATTCTATGCGTTACTATTCTAAGGTGCTCTATTATTCTTCTCTGTTTTTTCTCTCTTTTGTATGTTCGTCGAAGTCAAAATGAGTTTTAGTGAGAAGAGCGATAACGAATATACAGTAATGAATCGTATTCCGCCTAATTTGCAACTAGAGGCAATATTAGCTTAATGTGAAAAATTAATTTTAATAGTCTTTTATTGTTTCCTCATATTGTTTGAGAAACATACCGCACATGCCACGGCGGGAACGGTGATTGTTTATCTCGTAATTCTAGACGTTATAGGCTGTAAATCGTTTGCTCTTTTACTTGTATATTTGTTGCTGCATTTCCGCCTGTTAAATACCGGAAATATACCTCAGTGGCTCCGGTGGTTAGAGCAACGCAAGTAACTCATACTCGTCCAACAATTCCTTACTTCCCGGCCTCTGCATTAATGTACCTACTATTTTCTCTTGTCGATCAACTATGGTGCTTCTTCATTAGTGTGCGCTATGGTCAACTCGCGCCTGTAAAGTATCGTAATTTCTGGTGTGACGTAATTTTTAAAGAGTACATGGAATCGTTTATCGTTGTGCTCACATATATACCTAGTTATAGGTATATGACAAACAATTTGTAGTCCGAAGTCATAAACATGTCCATTGATGATGTTATCTTTATGACACGTCTAATGGATCTTAATTTTTAACACGTGTCTCGTGATTTGTTCATTGATTTGTTTTACCATGTACTTATAAAGTGACGAGTATTCATATGTAGAGATGTACAGTCAATAGCACCTCAAGCTACACAGTACACACTTCTTTCGAATATCGCCTCCAGTGCATCGGAACAAGATCTGTCAACGTGTAGCTTGATGTGCTGCCGTCTGTACTTTGTGAAAATTTAGTTTTTTTAGTTGATGCTATAAATTCCGGTCATTTTTCGAATTTAATTTCGCTACACGTACATAGAAGGAAGTGTGTACGCTATATTACATGCCGTAGAGAAGATTAGGTAGAAGACCGAGGAGAAGGTGCGTTGGACTGACGCCCTTGTGAAAATTGGATGAAGAAGCCACAATTGATTGGAAAGAATGGCGGCGTG